>NW_026292161.1:0-23901 GCF_023091745.1 Budorcas taxicolor | reverse complement strand
AAGATACTATTTAGGTATATAATATATATATACTATTATACCCTATTTAGTTTATGAAGTTTGTACTCGTCTCTCTTTCATGAATTATAGTTCATCAATTATCATACCAACAGAATATTTATAGCAAAATAATTTTTAGACTTGTTCAACTTTACTTGAAAATAATTTTAAGAAATTAGAATAACTAAAATAATCTCACTTGAGTTTTTTTATATAAAAAATTCCAAGCATACTTTCAAATTCTATAGCTCATTCACGGTTTAATTTAGTTTTAAATAATATTTAATTACTAGTTATCTGGGATCCATTTTTTTCATATCAACAGAAACTGAAAAATACAAATCATACGAATGTGGCCTATAATTGACTAGGAAAATATATATATTGTTGACTAGAAAATAAAATCCCAATGATATGTTATTGAATGGAAAAAAAATCTATAATTGACTAGAAAAAAATTAAATAAATTATGCTTCATTGAAATTTATCTACTAAAATTATCTATTTATTAACATAAAACTAACCATAAGATATAATTAACAAAGAATATCCACTAAAAAAATTATATATTATGAAAAGCAATTTAATCAAATTGATTACCTTAGTTAGTGACTTGTCCCAAGAGTCAAGATGCTTACGCATTGGAAAAAAAAAGAGTAGATTAATAAAATAAATTACAAATAAAACTATATAGCCAAACAAAACAAAATAAATAAAATAATTTTACTGATATATTACTTTTAAGTTTGTGTACCTGTTTTATGTGTTTTTTATTTAATGAGAATTAAAATTTTAGGAAGAAGGAATTTGGGGGGAGAGATGGAGGAAAATGGAGTTGGAGTTTTAGTTTTAGGAAGAATGAAGTTGGGGGTTTCAGAATAAATGGGGAAGATGGAAGAAGAATGTGTTGGTTTTTTTTAAAAAAAGTCAAAAGAGTCATGATTGAAAGGAAAATTGGTAAAAGAATAAAAGTAATAAAAAGTGGTAAAAAAAGACATGGATAATTGCATGTAGGGTAAGATTTGTTTATTTCTTTGATTCTTTTAACGGTTAGGAAAAGTGAAGACAGAAATGAGAGAACTGAAAATAGAATAGGAAGAGGAAAAAAGGAATTTGGGGGGCCGAAATGGTTTTTCAAAAATAAAAAAATTACATAGGTAAATTTTTTTTTTTACGGAAACTTGGTGGGGTCTGGGCTCTCTTAGCCCTTAATTGGCTCTGTCTCTGAAATCAATTATGTTATTTGTAAATATAAATTTATGTTTAAAATATATGTAAAATTAATATTAATTACTTTTATTTTACTTAAAATACCCTTGTTTATTATCTTGAAATTAGGCTTGTCATAACTTATTTCTTTATCATCTCGTGTCAAATACAACAAAGGATATCGTCGTTATCTTCCTAAGGCTTCAGTTCACTGCCAAAAGTCCTATACCACGCGTCTTTATGCCGTTGTAATTTGTACAGCTTCTGGTCCCTTGCTGTTTATTTAACAAGAAGCTTCCTGCTTTTGTTTGAAAGGCAGAACTACCCTACCCGACCCAGACCCAACAAACCTCGTTGCCGCTAGAAAATAAAACATGGAAAAGGCAGTATAAAAAGAATTAAGACAGTTCTCAGTCATTTTAGCAGAAGAAACTCCATTTCAGACAATAAACTATCAAGTTCGATAGATTTTGGGTTTTACCTTACAACATGCATCTTTTTGTAAGGCTATTCTCAATTGAGTCTTTATAATAGATATTTTAAGAGACTTATTATAAAGATCAAAATTAATTTTAGAGACCAAGACAAAAAAATTATTTTAGAGACCCATTTAAATACCAAGGTAAAAAAAAGATCCTCAGTGACAGTTTCTATAAAATTGAGTCTCTATATCGTGTTAATTTTAATTTTACATAATAATTTGATTATGTGTAATTTTTATCGTGTGTTACTTTTTTTTTTAATTAATTGTTATTTAGATTGTCTCAATTTTTTTAACGAATATTTCAAGCAAAAAATAAATAATTTACGACGAAGATAACGTTTAAAAAATTAGGATTACGTTTAATTACATAATTGCATTTTGAATAAAACTAATTAAAAATCTCTAATTAAAAAAAACCCTACGTAAAAAAAAATCTTAATTAAAAACCCTAATTAATTTACCCACTAATTATAATTTTCTCGTGTGTTGCGTTTATATTTATTTTTTTTGTTCTTCATTTTATTCAATTTGTAAATTAATTAATTTTATTAATTTAATCACAAATCTTTTATCTGAATAATACTCATTGGATTGTATTTTCTATCATTAATCTCATCCGTCCATTTGTTATCTTAACATCAAATATCTTATCCAAACAACATCCATTGGATTGGATTACCTTTCCTCAATCTCATCCGTCCGTTTGTTATTGCAATCACAAATCTTTTATCTAAATAATACCCATTAGATTGGATTTTCTATCCTCAATCTCATTCGTCTGTTTGTTATCTCAATATCAAATATATTATCCAAACACCATCCATTAGATTAGATTTCCTTTCCTCAATCTCATCCATTCATTTCCTAATTAAAAAAATAAGCTAAACTAAAAAAACATAAAAAAAATAACATAAACTAAAAATAACATTAAAAAATAAAATACAAAACCCTAATTAAATATATTATTAAAATATAATTCAAAAAAATATAATTAAAAAAATAACCTAAAATAAAAAAACATAAAAAATAACCTAAACTAAAATAATATTAAAAAATAAAAAACAAAACCATAATTAAATATATTAAAAAAACTTAATTAAAAAATAACATAAACTAAAAAAAATATTAAAAAAATAACCTAAACTAAAAAAAAATTAAAAAAATAGAATACAAAACCTCTAATTAAATATATTAAAAAAAACTTAATTAAAAAATAACCTAAACTAAAAAACATTAAAAAATAAAATACAAAACTCTAATTAAATATATTAAAAAACTTAATTAAAAAAATATAAAAAAAAACCAAAATATATTAAATAACTTAATTAAAAAATTTGTAATTAAAAACCCTAACTATAAAAGCACCCCCCTCCCCCCACAATATATTTTCCTCAATCCCTCCCCAAGTGCACCCCTCCCCTCCCCTCCCCTCCCCTCCCGCCTTCTTCCTTCTCTGCAGCGCCGCTGCACACCCCCCCTCCCTTTCTTTTGCAGATCTATATACACACACACAATATATATATATATATATATATATATTATATATATATGTGTGTGTGTGTGTGTGTGTGTGTGTGTGTTTTGTATGTGCAGCGACCTCCTTCCCACCCTTCCCCCCTCCCCTTGCCCCTACACCTGTCCTTGCCTTTCTTCAGATCTATATACACACATACACACACACACACAATATATATATATATATATATATATGATGTCATATATATATATATATATATATGACATTCATATATATATATATATATATATATATATTATATGTGTGTGTGTGTGGTGTGTTTGTATGTACTGCGCCCCTTCCCCCCCCCCCTCCTCCCCCCTCTTCCCCTCTCGTCCCCCTCGCCCTCGCCCCCCCGCGCATATCTATATACACACAACACAAACACATATATACATATATATATATGTATATATGTGTGTATGTGTGAGTTTGTATGTGATGCGCCCCTTCCCCCCCCCCCCCCCCCCCCCCCACCCCTCCCACTCTCACCCCTCTCCCCTCCTCCCACTGCCTCTTTTTACCTTTTTTCTGTTTATTGAGCCAAATTTGCGTTTTTTGTTTTAAATCTTTGGTATGTTGAAAGATTTCTGATATGTGTTGATGGTATTTTTTGTTTCCAGATTTGCTTGCATAATATACATGAATTTCAACGGATCAAATTTTTTTTTCTTAGCTTTGCAACGGCTTTATTTGGTCAGCATGTGTTTGGCTTTTTTTTTTTTTTTTTGGTTTTTTCTTGTCTGATTAAAATAAAAAAATTCTGTAAATTTTTTTTTTTTTCAGATCTGACGATTTGACTTTGTCAGAGTGTCAGATCGACACATGTTTCAAAATAGAGACTCGTTTTTGTCTTTTTGTGTAGTCTCTATTTTTCTTCAACAAATTTGTTGAAAAAAATGAAGACCAGGTGCTGATTTGGCTCCTCAAGGCTGTTGCGATGTCATTTTTTTTGCCAAAAAATGTCAAATAGTATTTTAGAAGACTTCCATTAGTGTTGGTTTTTTCTCAATGGAGTCTCTAAAAACAACAATCATTGCTGTTTAGAGACTCCATTGAAGATGCCCTAAAGTGCCTTTATTTATGCACTCAATAAATAGTAAGTAATTTCCGGAAAGAATACTTAGTTCCACAAATAAGCCTACTATTTATTAAGCAAATGTCTTAACACCATTTCACATGCCACGCAACTACATATACAAGGAAAATTGAAGGCTACAATGGCACGGAAATTTTACCATTTTGCGACATGGAACATCAAGCCATAGTCAGAACGGACGCTGAGATTACTTCCAATGGCTTCCCAGAGTTGTTTCCGATGCGGCTTTGGCGTCCTCGTCATTCTCTCAATCCTTAGATTTCTTACTTCCTTCACACACCAAAAAAGGAGAAAGGCAATTCAAAATTAATAAAGCTGAATAGACGGAACAAATCGATGAATTGACACAATTTGTCTCCTACCTCTTGTTTCGAACAAATCCTTAAATGGTTTTTAAAATCCTAAAAGTAATGGAATATACAAATCTCCAGATCAAGAGGTTGAGAAATGAGAATCACCATAACACCAGACATCATATATAGCAGAACTCAAAGAATTCATCACACTGAATACTATTACAATCAACTATGTTATTATATAGAGTATTATATGTCTCAGACAAAATATTCAACAGTTAATATGTTGTTATCACTACATTATTGAATGTAAATAAGTAATCAATACCCTTACAGTAAAAAAATAGAAGGGACGATTAATCGATCCGAAGGTTTGGACGAAGTCCTCTGACATTAAAACCCACAAAAAATGGGTAAAAGGGGTTAAAAGGGAGAGGCAAAAAGGCCAAAATTTCAGGGCTCGTCTTCCATAATACAAGCTAAGCCACTAGTTATCTTGACACTGCCATGAGAATTCTTTAGTTTGATCTCCGGTGGCTCCTGTTTGCTCCACCACCAGAGTCTCCTCATTCTTGTCAGAACCATTAGACAGAGAAAAAACATCTTCAACACTGTTATCAATCACAGCTGGAGAGCTTTTGTCACCGAAGATCAGCTCAGACTCTATGGCAGAACACTTGTTTTTGAACCAAAGACTCTTCCTTTCCGAGTTTCGGGACAGTTTCAGCACAAGCACTGCTGCCAATGGAACTCAGAAGGGTCTGAAAGTTGGTTTGCCTGTGGGGGTTGTTCGAATGTATGCAGAGAGCCATTTGCCTTTGACATACTCAGCTTTACGCCATGGTGGAAAGGCCATCCCTTTCTTCTTCAAACTTTGTTTTGTTGCCTCTGAAACTAGGCATATAATCCTCTGTAATCTCAAACTCCGATCTGAAATCAATGTCATGATCAAATTATCGACATTGATTAGAAATTCCCTTACATTTATCTATTTAAACGGTCAATGGTTCGAGCGAGATAAAACACTAAAATATCTTTATATTTTATCGATTATAGATTACGTGGCAAAAAATAATAATAATAATGTCAAATGTGAATATATTCCAAAAAATTAACTATTATTGCACAAACTATATTCCCAAAATAAAAAAATAAAAACAAAATGCCCTTATTGTCAAAATTTTCAATGCCAAAATCTGCATAAAATATATCAAAAGAGTATATAACAAAATGCCCTTTATTGTCAAATTTCTCAAATGTCTACAACATCACCATCATTATCAATAACTATTCGCGAAAATTTTAGATTGAAAATAAACAATAAAAAGATTTACTCGCATTAGGCCAAACATGTCAAAAAATTCTTTAGAATGAAAATCCGATAACAAATATGTAAGAAAATATCTTTTCACCTTTGTAAGTGCTATGTGCATGTAGTATTAGGTAGAGAAATTTATAGAGGGCAGCAAAATTAATTAACCATACAAAACATAAAACCCTATATATATGTTATGCAGTAATATACATGAAATATATATATTATATATTATAATCTGTAAAGATTTTCCTATGAAAATTATAAAGTTTCACATCTTCATGAAAAATAACAAAAAAAAAAAAAGAATAACCTCAAAAAAATCGGACCAAGACTCACCAATTCACGCCACAACCAGCACAATTTTGATTCGCCATGTCACCCGACCCACCCAATTTAAATTCATATACACCAGCCACTCACAATAAACTCATCTCACCTTCATAGCCCCACAATTTATTTTAGTCTGGAGCTTAATTTTCAACGGAGTAAAGAGGCAGCTTAATCCACACCAATAAAGACGAAAATAAAATTTATGTTACAACAAAAGAGAGATAAAAAAAATTTAGAAAAAAATATCAATAGACATTAGCAAAAACTCATTTTTAACAATGATTTTAACTAATTTGCACTAAAACTTAAAACAAAATTTATGAAAATATAATCTTTATACGCATAAAATACCAAAACATATGAGCTCAAAAAAAAAAAAATCTCAAAAAATGATTTTAAAAAAATGCAATCTTTATATACATAAATCAACAAAAAAAAAATTACAAAAAAAAGCCAACACCCCTGTCGACGTCTTTCTTTTACCTCCACTGTTTTTGTTTTTTTTTTTACTACCTCTACTGTTTACTTCTCCAAGAAAAAAAAAGAAGCCAACACCCAAAATAATCAAACATGTACCTTTTACTGAAGATGATGGTAAGGAAGCTGCCAACCATTTTTTCCTCCTCGTTGTAGCCAAGAAAATAGTCACAATTCCCTGCAAAACGGAAGTGCTGTGGGTGTGTGTGTTGTAGTGTGAGTGTGTGTGTGTGTGTGTGTCTGTTGAAGGAAGAGAAGATGAGAGAGAGTTGAGCCAAAAAAAAAAAGTCAAATCAGGTGTGCAAATCCATTCTTTTTTTTTGTGTGTGGGTAAAATGTCTATTTTGCCTTTTGTTTCAGTTACACTTAACGTCATCCACTTAACGAAAGAAGTAAATTGGTATTTTCACAAAACATCGGGACCCGTTTGGTTTTTAGTATATAATTTTAGGGACTAAATTGACCTTTTCCCAATTATTAAAGTTGCAGGGTACTTGATTTCATGTGGAGGCTAGCACCAACTCGACACGGGTCGACCGGTAAATTGTTCATACAAGTCTAATCTTTTAGTCAGTCATACCGAGTTGATAAGTAAAATAAGTAAATATAAATAATTAAGAAAAATATCAACAACAATAGTTTTTCTTATATCATAAACATCACATTTTAGTAGATAACAAAATGTTAAACACCCTAGGTATAGGAGAACTGTTAATTCTTGACAAACTAAAATAAAATTAACTATATAAATTTAATAATGCCAGTGTCCGTGTATTTCTATTGGAAGTCATCCCCTTTGTTAACTACTAAACATATTATTGCAAAGGAGAAGAGAAAACTACTAAAGGTTATCAAAGCTTTTTGACACGGTGCAACTTCAAGAAGCAAAGAATACCCCTTTCAAACAGAAAAGCAAAAGGGAAAGAAAAGATAATGCGACACCTTTTATTTTTTTTTTTTGGAAAAAATGACCGACACAAATGACTCTCTCTCAAGATTGAAATTTAAAAATAGTCTAGTAATGTAATATTTTTCCTACTAAAAAAAATAAAAAATAACTCTTAATATTAAGTGAAACTCATATAATATAATTTTTTAAAAATTCTTTTATTCATCCGAATAGATAAAAAGAATAACTCTTATTTTAATCGTATTGTAAGACACATTAAATCAACCTAATAACTTCTCTTTTTCTTCCTGTGATCATAGGGAAACTATTAAAAACGCTAAGACTAACCAAAACATCTGGACAACTGTGCCTTATTTTTTTTTTTAATATAATATATATTGTATAATGACTAAACTAACCCCCTCAATTGAAAGATGATGAGCCACGGATAATAGTCTACTTTACCCTCAAAGTAAAATTACATTGTTGACCTTTTCATGTTTTACGAGAACAATACTAAAGCCTCAAGCAACAATCAAATCAACGTCTTTCACACCTGTAAAAGAACTGTTCATCTTCTCCGCAACAAACTATCACAAACGATTTAGAAAAAAAAAAATTATCACAAAGGCCTCTCATATCTCTAATCTTCTAGGGTTTTTTCAACTGTTCATCTTTGCCATTAACGATCAGAAACATCCATAATCTTCTCTTGTCTTTCCAGGTTGGTCGCTAATCTTCGTCTTTGATTTGATCTCTGTCATTGCCGCCGCTATCTCCATCACTTGTAATTTTTTTTATTTTCATCTTCATCTTTGTTATTTATTGTTTGCTTTGGTTTGCTATAAACATCAGCATTATCGACGATGAGATGACTAATTCCTATTCCCTTTTGGAATAGGAACAACCTTTTTCTTGATTAAACTACTTATTTTTTATCAAAAGTTATCACCAATTTTTCATTGAATGTTTTGTGCTTGAAATACATTCTGGATGCAAAAAGAGTTCTCTGTTGGTCTCTATGTCTCTTGCTATTATAGGGGTTAAAGTCATATGATCTAATATTTATGTATATGATTTTTTTTTATGGGGTTAAATTAATTTTTTTGCATAAAAATACTTTTAAAAATACACATATTTTTAATAAAATTTTAGATTAAGTAAAAGTTATAACCCTGCTCGTTGTAAAGTAGCTATGTCTTTATCTTTCTTTGGTTAAACGTGCTTCATCCCCGTAAAAAAAAAAAAAAAAGATTACATGTATGCTAAAAGCTAGGCGATAAAGCAGCAATTTTTATCTTCTAACACAGTACCATGGAACTACAATTTTTGATGTGATCATTTACTTGATTTGCATTTTTGTCCTATATGCAGTTCTGCGAAGACAGAAGCAATGCAATGCAATGCTTTTGATAGAATTGGCATTAATTTGTAGTATATATCTGAATGAAAAAAACATGAGTACATCTTTCTGCACAGAGTCGGCATTAATTTGTGGGATAGCTGAATGAATAAGCTTGCCTTATTGTTAAAGTAGACTCTTGTTATGATACGAGTTGATTTAAAAGTAGCAAGCGTTATTTATGTAATAATAGGAAGTATTTGTGGCTTCTCACAAATAAGCCAGATGTTGAACACAAAGAATTCATTTTACTTAAACAAGTTATTTTGCTTCTTCCACTTATGGTACTACCTTTTCTGATCTTGTCTTGAAGATCTTCTTTTAACATAAGGCAATTTTGATTATTAGGGCCATAGGAATGTAACTAAACCTCTGTGATAAAAGATCAATTTTCTTTAGTTGATTCTTGAATAGGTTTTGACTAGTGGATCGTATTCAATTTGTATGATTTATCTCTTATTTAGCTGCGTACTTCATCATGCTCCATCGTGCAATTTTAAGAATCGACTTAGAATCATTTAGAATGACTGGAAGAGATTATATGTATGCTTAAAGCTAGGCGATAGAGCAGCAAACATAATTATGGCCTCCATGGCTCTTAAGCATCACTCATAGTTTGCAATCACTGAGCTTGGATACTCTTGTTGAAGTTTGATGACGATAGATTTTAGGATTAGTTTCCAAAATTTTTGTTCAATGTGACTGGAAAACAATTGAGAGACAGAACCGATTCACATAATGGCAAGAGTAGAATGCAAAAGAAAGCTTATTTATCTTGATTATTTGAAAGCTTGCATCTCTTAGTATATATCTTTGTGTTTGGGAGATATGTGTATCTTTTATTCTTGATTTGTAGCTCATCATTTACACCATTTATGTGTCTTGAAATTATTTAGTTCTAGAAAGAATGGCACTAAGAAAAATATTTAAAACTCTTTGAAGACAATATTTGTAGTTGACACATGAAAATTGGTACATGTGCATCCTATATTTGTTGTTTAGAACTTGATATATGTAATCTGAAAAAAAAAATATTATGATTTCAGCAACAATGGTGATAACAAGAAGAAGTGCATCTTTAGGGAGAGACAGGTCCTAGTTCATCTTCATCCAAGAAGAAGAGAAAAATAGTAGCTGAGCCTAGTTTGAAGATAGTAAAGAGGCCAACAAATGCTTTCGGATTCTATATGTAAGTGTTGTATGTCGTTTACATTACTCATGAACTATGTTAGAAAATATAATTGAGATTTGTCATTATTTTGTAGGAAAGAGCGATACAAGGAACTGAAAGAAGAAGTACCAACATTGGAGATAGATGACAAAGTAAGGAGAGTAATTGGTCGGAATGGCGTGAGCTTAAGCCGAACCAAAAAGTTCAATATGAAAACATGGGTAAGAAAAGTTCTGATGAATATCGAAAAAAAAGGAAAACGACTCATGGACAATAGCAAAAAGGTAATCCGAAATTAATCACAACGTAGTTTTTTTTCCTATTAAAAATGATCTGAAACTTATATCGTTCCTTATAATCTAGTGTTGTACGGATAATTTACAAACCCGATTATCCTTGCTAAAGATTGTTGAATTAAACAATAGTCTTTCTGAGGAACAAAAAATTGTTGTTGAAAGTATTGTGTTTGGGGGCTTGTTGTAATTGAAATGCACTGTTTTGAAGCATCCCTTATGTAGGTGGCTAGTGGATAATTTTAATCCTGGTTCAAGTACGTTGGAGATCCATGGGCATGAAGTAAAGTTAACTAGCGCCGATGTAGGGAGAATATTTGGTTTGCCCAATGGAGGACAACCTGTAGTTTGCAAGGGCCCGGACAATGAAAATTGATGAATTATGTAAAATGTTTGAGGTTTTTAAATCACTTATATCATTGGGCAAGTTGAGTAATAAGATTACGGAATACAAGAGCGCTGGGGCCAGAATTTTAAAGCAATGTACTGTATATTTGCTTTAGGATATTTGTTATGCTCGATAACTCATTTCGCAGTGAAAAAGGAGATGTTGCACATGGTGAAAAATGTTGATGCAATTTCACAGTTCAATTGGACAAAAATTTGTGTTGGATTCATTAGCAGATGAAATACAGCGTTCAAGACATTTGGAACAAAATTACATTGGTGGTTGTCTATTTCTTTTGGTGGTAAGAGAATTATACTATCTCGTGAATTTGATTTGTATTTAAGTAATTACTAATATGATAGTAGTTACTTGTATTAACTTGTTCAATTTTGTCATGCATATTTTCTTCTTTGAAAAATTCTATCCCGCTCATGAGAGACACTCTCCCCATAATCTTCACCCTTGTATTACTTTTTTGGACCAACAAAAATGTAAATAGAAGGTTAAAGCAATATGAAAGGTATGAAGGCTATGAGTGCGAGCGATCTATTTCTCTAGTTTCTGAAACGGGTGAAAAGTAGTGATACAGAAGTTGGAATAAAAGATAGGTTGTTATTGGTTGAGAACGAAGTTGATGGGTTGACAGAAGAGGTGAAAGAAATGAAAAATATGTTTAAAGCTTTGTTGAACAAGGTTGAAAAACATTGAGCGTATTTTGTTAAGAGCAGTTGTTGTAGAGAATGATGGTAATGATGGTGACGATGGGGGTCACAGTGATGAGTTGGATGATGAGGATGATACGCATGATAAGATTGGTGAGGATGATGGTGATTATGGTGATGACGATGTTGATGGTGATGATGATGATGATGATGGTAATAATGCTGATGATGGATATGATTGTGATCAAGGTAATAATTATAATGATGGTAATGATGATGGAGTTGACAAGGATGGTGATTTTAGGGGGTGATTTGGTGTTTAAAGGTGACAAAGATAATAGTGAAAAGCGTATGAAGCTGTTAAAGATGGAGAAGTTCATGTAACAACTATTGGCAATGAAAAGCAACCTATTCAATGTGAGGAATCTGCCTCGTGCAATTCTCCTTTTAACATGGGTAACTGCGACAAGTCAGTCCAATCCGAATCTTCGTAAGGTGTTTTGTTTCGAATCAACAATGATGCCAAGTTAAAAGATGCTGAGAATGTTAATATTACTTTAATTGAGGTGGGAAGTAAGACAGAAGGAAGTACTGAAGCACCAGAACATATGAAGTTGGAATTGGATTATAGGGAGGATGATAAAAGTTGTTTTCATTTTTATTTTCATCCAATCTTCCTCCTGAGTAAGTTCTATACACTACAACATCTTTTTATACTACTGGGTGATTTGTACATTTCAGCCAATGCAATTGATATGGTTTTTTACTTTAATGTCATAGGGAAGTTGTTGTAAGCGACAAAATGAGGCACCTTACAAGGAAGCAAATCCGTGGCCTTGAACCCATGAAGTTTTTAACTGGAAGTGTGGGTGTTTTATGAGACCTTTTATATACTTTTCATTAATCTCTTCACATTTATGAGACATATTTATTGATATTTTATCCATATTTAATCATTTTGTTTCAGATTATAGATACAGTGGCATGGTATTTGACATACAATGCGCAACTACCAAAGTGGTATTTGCCTACACTCGTCTCGGTATGTGAGCTTTATTTGAAGGTTGTACTAAATTTACTTATAATACCATAAACTAATTTAATTAATGGTGAGATGTTATTAGTTGTAGCAACATATCTTGTCTAAAAATCAGCCCACTTGCGAAAAAATGAAAAGCAATTTTTTTGACAACAAATTCGCAGGATCATTATGTGATTGCTAGGAGGTAATTCTTGTTTTTATTTTTATTCCATCTTTTGATTTTAATGATGTCTTTAATAAGTAGTTACATACTTATTATGTTACTGTGATTTGTATGTATTTTTGTAGATTTACATACCAATTAATCATGGGCAAAGTCATTGGTATTTGTGTGTCATTGACTTTCTCAATCAATCCATCAAGACATGTGATACATTTACGAAACCTAGCACTGAAAGATCGATTGATTATGATGTTGGACGTGTGGTAAATTTTATTGGATTAAGTTATTTTCTATTGTACTACTTACTGTACATTGTGGTGTTGATTTTTTGGGATTCATTACTTTTAAATTTCAGATTACATATATGGACAACATATTCAAAGAGTCGTACGGGCTTACATATAACAGGATGTCAAGTATAACCACATTCCGACGTGAACGGCCTGCATGGATCCCACGACAGGACAATGGTTGGGATTGCGGATTGTATGTTTGCTTGCTTATGGAGTCGTACGAGAGTGTATGTTTATTGACGACACATGAAGGAGAAAAAGAACGAGAACGATTGGCTATAATGCTTTGGCGACATCCTTGCAACTATGAAAATCCGAAAAATATGTTGAAGTAGGAGATTAACTGACAATTGACCAGATTTTTGGCAAAATCTTTGGATATATAGTGATCAATTTTTGGTATTGTAAGTAAATAGGTCAAGTGGACACAACTCTATTGTAAAGTTTTTTCATTTACATGTATGATCACTTTTGACCATTGAAATGATTGTGTAAAGATTGCAAATTTCACATTTTCATTTGGGTTATTTTGAAGGTCTAATATGATATTATTTATGAAAATGGTTGATTTTTAGTATGTGAAGTGGGTAATTGCTCTGAATTGGAATTGATTTGAGTTGGGTTTGGATGGTGTGTTGAATTATTTTATAATAGTAATGGCTTTGTATCTACTGTGTTAAGGAAAAAAAGTTTGTTTTTTGGCTTGTTAATATTTGTTTCTCTTGTTTCTTTGTTGAACAGGAAAAATAATTGAGGGGGTAAATGTGATTTTTCCTGTTATAACTATGGAAATATTTGGCTAATGGGAAACTGCTGCTTGCAGCATTTAGACATGATAAGAAATTTTGTAAACTAGTATAATGTTCATATTTATTTATGGGGCCATACGAATAAATTGCCTCAGTGATAAAGTTTTGCAATGGAGGAAGTAGTTTGGGCATAAGGCATAAGGCATTCGAATATTATCCTTTTTTTTTCGGGCGTTGAGAGAGCAAAACTTTTAGTAGGGCTGATACCTTTCCGACCTTGTAACTTGTTTGACTAGAGCATCATCCACGCACAAAATTACATAATTTTAATTCCAGGTCAAAATGTGTTTGCATTAAGCAACGTTTTGGTTACATCATTCAAAGCAAAATATTAACAACCAATATTACAACCTACTATACTATCATTTCAAGTTCAACACAATAAGTAGTATCAACATAAATATATTACCAAAACAACAAAATCTAAGCAACCTAAGCATGTTTTTCATAGAATCAGCATCTTGGCTATTAAGTTGAGTGGGGTATGTGACCTTATCACTATCACATTCATCTAACTCCATTGTACTACTATCACCAGTCAAAGGAACAACAAGCTCTCCAGTTCTGCCCCAAGATATACATTTTGGGTTGCACCAACGGAAAAAGTCGCATGGATGACATTTATAGTATAACCACCCAATTGACTCCTTCTTCTCATCCTGCACAACAAGGATATCCATTGTCCTCTTGCAAAAATGACATCTTTTGGTTGTGTATCGCAAATCAATCAACATGCCCCTTGAATTCCTATATCCACCCCTTGAATTCCTATGTCCGCTTATTGTTGACATGATTCCTGTTACAAGCCAAAAGACACGTGTAACTACAAAGTCAACCAAAAAATTTTGCATATTAGACATTTTTTACAGTCGGGATTTCTAGCGTATAAATAAGTTTTACCAAAGAAATAAAAATTACATACCTTTGAATGACTTGTAACATGTGATGAGTAGAAAATTATAACGTTGCAATAGATCTAATGTGATTATATTTATCATTAATTTCTTATTATACAAAAATACATAAAATAAATACAAGAACTGAACCCCAATCTTGATTAAAAAGAACACTAAAAAATGCATGAAAATACTGATAACAACACAAGTGCAAGAAGAACACTAGAAATGCAATGTCAGCCACATTTTTTTTTATTTAGTATGATCAAATCTCCTTAGCAATATTTTGGCTACAAAAATTGGTATTGATGATTTTTTTGAGGTCAAGAAATCAACAAACAAGAATATCAGTTTTAGGGTCAAGATCAGTGGGGTATATTCTAGGCAAAAAAAAACACATGCTCAACCAACACTAAAAAATCATGAAAAAGAAATACTAAAAAAGAGGATATGATCCGGCTATAGAGCTACACATTTAAGCACTTAGACCAAAAGGGGTAAACAAAAAACATAAAAGGAAATGGAACTACAACAACTGGATCTATACGATATATGAGATAAATGAGCTGGAAAAAAAAAAAACAAACCCAACACTTATTAAGTTAACCTTTGTAGAGTATATTCATAAATAAGCAAAAGAAAATCCATATGGTCAACCAAGAAATTGATAGTCTGAACAAAAATGTAAAAAAAAAAGTAAAAAAAAAAAAGAAAAAGATATACACTCACCGAGACGAGAAAACCACAACCACTTTACTAGCAAACTTTTCACGGAGGATGAATCAAACTCTAAATCAGGACCACAATGACAGCACAAAGAAGAAAAACTTTTTAAGAGAGAGAGGGAAAGAAGAAAAAAAGGATGAAGAAGGAGAGAGAAATTAGATTAAAAAGATGTAAGTTTCCAAGAAGAAAAGATTGCTACTGCTACTGGTACGTTGGGATTGGAGAGAGAAAATAATAATATGTCTAAATAGACTAAAATAGCCTTTACTTTTCAATTTCAACACGTTAGTGAAAGGGTTATATTGTAATTGTGTGAAAGAAGCATTTAATGTACTGAGTATGTCCTGTCATTTCATCAATGCAGCAAATCGCAAAATATCTGGCCATATCGTGCGCGCAAAAAATTCAAAAATAAAAAACCAAAATCGTTAACAAAATAATTACGAATAAATTTCTATAAATCACCTGATTGTTGATCAATTGGGTCGGAAAATTGGCATATGAAATGACGAACTAGATGAAGCATTATCACCGTGTGCGGTAAAAAAATGGCTCATAACGAAATTACCAGTATCTCCATATCGTAGTGATATATTATCGTAACCATACCCAAACAAGTTAATACTGCTATTCTCATGCCTCAAATTTGGCGTTATGGATTGAGTAGGATTATCGTTCAAGCCGTAGTATGTTGAATTAGTATCCTCTGGTGCATGATTGCGTTCTTTACGACACGTATTTGCATGATGTCCAATATTCCTACAAAAACACGTCACGTTTTTCATTATAATAAAATTGAATATATTTTATTAATTCAATAAATAATATCACCAACCCGCATTTCTTACAACGTTTCAGTGCACGTTGTTTTTGACTATTTTTATCCCTTGTCCCTTTTGGTTTGGCAATTTTGGGATCTAAAACTTCAAATTCCACAGGTTGGGACGATTCCGCCTTATTTCCATCAGTATTATCCTTCAACAGCCATAAATCCTTTGCACGAGTAGTTAGTTTTGCGATGCCATCAACGACTTCTGTATATCCTTGTAGTGTCATCTTCGCGTAGTATCCCATTTCATTACACCTCAAGATTATGTAACTGTGTCGGGCCATCTCAATTTCGGTAGTCGTGCCGGATGACAAATTCTTATCACGGAAGTCCTGACTAATAACAGCTGTCCAACGTGGGTTGATACAAGATGGTGGGATATGCATCAGTCCTTCGCACTTGACCACGTATACAATGTGCTTACATACCATTCCGGACGATTCAAATCTTAAACAATCGCAACTAATGAGTAGGTCATCCCGATTAAATAACACTTTACGAAACAACCCTTTGTTATTATAATCGGCTACCACATATGTGCGATCACTACCATTAACGTGGGAGATAACATGCTCGTGCCAAAGCATAGATTGCAACTGAATTTGTTTTTGGATCTTCTTGAAAATTGCTCGCGTAAACACACTGGCAGCATGATGCTCAAGTTCTACCAACGAGGTTCTCAACACCGGCTTCGTATAGTTTGTCAACACTTCTTGCCTGACATTGTTAATTCGGAGGCGTTCCAATCCTCTGTGGTAATCCCTAACGAAGTCTATCAGCTTCCTATTGCTCGCAAGAAACTTATTCAAGAATGCATTCATACCCTCGAAATGTTGAGTACTCTTGACTAGTGCAAAAAATTGACCTTGAAGGTATGCTTCAGACCACACGTGTCTCCTTTCATACACATCCACAATCCACTTGTGATTCTCAATGCCGTGATGAACTACCATTTTCCTCCACTCAAATTCAAATTCCTCAATAGAACACTTGATAGACATCAATTTACTAAAAGTTTCCCCGAAATTATCAATATGCACATTTGAGGTTGCATTACGTCCAAGATGCCAATGAAAAAGCCTGTGTTTCGCATTTGGAAAGACAATGGCGATAGCTGCTTGCATTGACTTGTCTCCGTCGATAACCACTGACAATGGCATCTTGTTGTTCATCGCAGACATAAAAGTATTGAGCACCCATACATAGGACTCTATGCTCTCATTTTTAATTAATGCAGCACCAAAATGCATGTGTTGCGATGATTGTTTGCCCCAGCTAAGATAACTAAAGGAAACTTGTATGAATTGGTCTTATAGGTTGCATCAAATATCAATACATCCCCGAATACTGCGTACTCCTCCCTAGACCTTCCATCAGTCCAAAAAAATTTATCAAGCCGGTTATCGTCATCAACTGTGTACTCAAAAAAGAACATTAGATCTCCTTCGGACTTCCCGTATAGGTACGCAAGCGCAATGTTAGCATCCCCATCGATGATTTCTTTTTGGCAATCCCGAAACATTTTGTTGTACAAGTCTGGCCTAGTAAAACCCACGTTCTCGTATCCTGCGGAACTGTAGTTAAAGAAATCCATTACTTTACTAGGATTTATACTGGCATGATGCATAGAATGTGCTGCATTTATATGCCCATCAATAACGTGTCCGTGCGAACGTAACTCTAGAACACCATATTTGGGTACAAGTTCATGATTGTGCTCGTCAACAAAAGTAATTACTATGTAACGCATGGTTGCTTTATCAAGCTTTGTACGAAGTTTTGCACTACATTCACATATGGTCAATGTACGGTGTTCCCGTTGTCTACTAGGCATTTCCAAGAATTCTTTCCTTCGCAACCCTTGACAAGAACAAACAAACTTACGATTCGTTACTACTTTTGTAACTGGATATTTTTGTACAGTGTCTTTCCTAATACTGAATCCTTTCACACGTGCATAGCTATTGTAGAAATCATATGCCTCATCTACAGACCCAAATGTCATCTTACAAAATCTATATTGCTAAAATCGCCATCCATCTTGTATATCTACAATAATTAGCATTCATTTTAGTAATGTCTTCTTTATAAACAAAAAAATCTAGACTATAAATTATGGTGAAATTCTAAATATATTCTAAAGATTAGTCTACATAATATATATTATACAAATTTATAATATTACTTGCAAAAAAAAAAAATCAAACAGACTATATCTTACACAAATAAGTAAATGCATGGACAAAATAATTTTTCTAATGCAAGTACATAAATGCATACAATTGCAACTACACATTAGTAAGAACCAACAATAGATCCAGATAGAAAACTTATAAATATTACGAAATAAAAAATAAAAATAAAAACTCTATACTTACATGATATATTAAATACGACTTTTTTTTTATCTATCAACTAATTTACGAAATAAAATAGAATAGGATACTATAAAATAAATATTACGAAAGAAGTAAACGAACTATCAACATATACGTACAAAATAAATTAAATACTAACAAATAGTAAGTAAGAAACAAATAAACAAACTCCTAATACTTACAAAAAAAATTAAATACAACTTTTTTCTATCTAAAAACTAACCTGATATTCTTTCCTTCTTCTTCCTTTCTCTTTGACTAAACTGGCTATTACAATTCGTGAATTTTAAAGTATTGAATGGTTAGATGTATTAAAATTCCGATGCATTAATTTTTTTATTGCATTTAACGCAATTTAATTTGACTTGATGTTTATCTAATGGAGGTAGTTACGTTGACATTTAATTTAATTGGATAATTACGCATTGTAATATTTGTCTCCGGATATTGAAACTGAAACAACAAATAAACATACCACATTTATTATTCTTTACAAACCATTTCATATTTCAGACGCATAAAAATTTCATTTGCATTTAACACAATTTAATTTGATGTGATGTTTATCTAGTGGTGGTAGTTATATTTGAAATTTAATTTGATTGGACATTATGCATTGTAATGCTTGTCTACGGATATTGAAATTTAAACAACAGATGCCCCATATCTATTCATTACAAACCATTTCATATTTATAATGCATTAAAATTTCTTTTTGCATTTAACCCAATTTAATTTGATTTGATGTTTGTATAATAGTAGTAGTTACGTTAAATTTAATTGGACTACACAATTACGCATTATAATAATTTTCTATGGATATTGAAACTTAAGCAACAGATAAACATAACACATATACAAAAAATTACTAACCATTTCAGACTTAAACTTTGGGCGGGATTATTTTATGTTGGAGGGAAATTGACTTTGGTTGCATTTAATGTTGCAGAGGGCTACTTTAGTCTTTTGACACTTATTTTGTCTTTATGCACATTAGTATTCAGTCCATTTTAGTAATTATGCATAGTTAGTTGGGGGTAGAATGGTAAAAACGTCCAATTCTAATAATGACACCAAGTCAATTCAATGGGTCCCACCGCAATTCCATAAATTCTGCATTTATAAGACAAAGAGTAATTCGGTAAAGTCACATTTAATGAGAGCTTTCCAATGTCAACCACTACGTCCACGTGGCACGCATTTATTGGATCATTGCATGACTAACCTACACTTTAACGTTTTTAATAGTTTCCCGTGCCCTGTCAAGAATTAAACTCATGCCAAATGAGCTTGTATTATCGTACGACTTTTTTGCTTTTGTCCAGAATTAACGTATGAGTAAAATTAATTAAAAGTACCGAATATCTCAGACTCATTCATAAACCTCTGTAGCACTGCAACAAAATAGATGGCTATCATCTCAACATCAACAAAAACACGTCATGAAAATAGTAAATAGCAGCATCCCAAGATGTTGCAGCTCCTACTCATTTCTCGCCTCTGGATTTATATATAACGTCTGCATCACACTATAATGCCGCGTGCCCTTACTATGCGGACATCTAACCACTACTTTTGCTAAAATGGAAATTTACCTACAGATAATGAAAAATATTTCACACGTGAGTCACACAAATCGACTTTAATATGAAATATACATGTTGAGGTCGGATTCTTGCAGTTGAATTGGTCGGCTACGCTTGCTAAGCTGAACTTTTAGGTTGGCCTCCGAGTTGAACTTTTCAGGTCGGCTACGTCACCTGCACAAGGAAAGGAAGGAAAAGGCGGGGTAATGACCCGGATTTTCCCATCGGGCGTGCGAATTATTAGTATGTCCGAACTGGCAAGATAGCTAAGAGCATTTAATGACGAGTTACCTCCAAAATGAAAAGGGTGGAGCTCTATTTATACTAAATTCAGGTCTGACAGCATTTAATGCGGTGCAGCTTTATGTCTCATCAGTACTTTATGTCCCATCGAAACAATTGGCACTGAGGTCGGGGTTTTTCGGGGTTGGGTCAGTATTCCGGTTGGGCATTTAGCTGAATGTACTGGGCTCGGCTCAAATTAGCCCGTCTCAGCTCGGCGTAGGTAACTCACCCCAGCTCGGTGACCCCTCGTCAATCCCTCCCCCCCAAGTCGAGATCGAGGGGGTGAGATTTAGAATTGGGTATTTTTCCCGAGCTGGAGGTGCCCGACCACGACAGAGTAGGGATGGCCACGTCAGCGGTGCATGCCCTTCAGATGGCTGACACGTCACCTGGCAGTTCTGACAGGACGCGACGTTTGGGCTTCCCGAGGCGATTTTCAGAAACGCCTATAAATAGGCTTTGACATCCGAGATTCATTTCACACTTCGCTTTCAACCTTCAAGAGTTTTAAGTCGGACACCAGAGTGGTCGGAAGCACTTAGCTCGGAAAGAACCTTCTCGGGATTTTTAGCTCGGAGCCAGCTTGGTCGGTCGCATTCCGCAGTCAAGAGCAGTAGGTACGTCGCGACTCCCTTTAGTCATTCCTGTACATTTATATTTAGTCTATAGACAGGATGGGGAGATCGGAGTCGGAAGATTCCCAGGCTATGGAAGTAAGGTCCTATGGTGGAGATGAGAGTCCGTCGAGCTCGGAATCTACCTCAAATAGGGACCAAGGTGGAGAGAGCACCAGTGTGTCTTCAGGGTCGGCTTGAAAATCTAGGCTCGGGGAGAGCGATGATGATTGCCAGGTTATTGGGGTCAGATTGGCTCAAGGGGAGGCCGAGGTGGATCCTTTGGCCGACCTGGGAGACTTGGAAGATAGGGAGATGAGGAGCCGCTAAATCAGCAGGAGGGCGTCGAGATGCCACAAGAGTTCCTAGCTGGGGTTTCTACCACCGAGCCGATCAAAGTAGTCCCGGTTAGCGCTGTTCGACCTCGGAGCTCGGCTACGGCCAGCGCTTCTTCAACTCGGGGAAAGAGGATTGAGCAGCTGTTCACCTGTTGTAAGCGTGAGTGCCATTCCACAGTTCAAATGGCCAACGCCAAGCTAAAGAACTGGTCAGTAGATCGTCATCACAAGCTAAAGGTTCCAGGTCGGCACGAATCGGCTTGTTATCCTCCAGCCGACCACTTCACCATATACGATCTTATATTCGACGTCATATAGCTCCCTCTCCTGGGCTTTGTCGTCGACATCTTGAACTATTTCGAGCTCAGCCCGGGTCAGATGTAGCCGAATGGTTGGGCCGTGATGGTGGCCTTCTATGTGTTCTACCTGGAGAAGAAAGTGGAGCCGACCTTGCGCAGGTTCAGGCATTTCTTTGTGTGCAAACCCAACCCGAAGTAGCCAGGGTGGTTCCACTTCGCAGCTCGAGTCAGCAACTCCATATTCACCAAGTGACACTCCTCTAACAAAGGCTGGCATAATGACTATTATTGGGTGCAACCGGCTGTGAACTCTGGGTGCAGGTTGGACTGGATTCCAAGTTTGAGGAAGACCGTCAATGATGACCCCAAGCTCTCAGAGGAGGAACTTGAGGAAGTCACGGTGCTCAGGCCCGTGCCCAGGACGCAGATAGATATTGACAGCGTGCTTAAATGGGAGCGGATCTGGGATTCCAAGCTGTTTGGTAGGGAACCCGACCTCTCGAGGGATCATCCCAACCTGCTTCCCGAGCCCGAAGAGGATGCGGGGTTTAGCCCAGAAGAGGGTCAGTTTGTAGGATCGGCGCCCGACCTCCCAATTGTCCTGTCTGCTAGTCTTTTTAGGTCAGCCTCCGGCTCTTTTTCACTTCTTTCCTCTACCTTTTGCAGATATGGCGGACATGAGAAAGCTCGCATACGCCCAGGTGCGAAAGAAGAGCGAGGTTAGCGGCGAGGCTTTAGCTCGGTTCGGCTTGGGAGGTGCCACTCAGGGTCAGAGGCAGCAGCCCAGCGGCCAAGTGCGGGAGGTCGGCTCCGAGGTCTCCTCCAAAGGGGCTTCAGGGTCCCCTTTGCCCAAGAGATCGGGCTCGGGAGTGGCGATCCCGGAGCGCTCTTCATCCCGACCTGAGAGTAGAAAGCTGCCTCGGGTCGAATACTCCAGAAAGGGTAAGGCCGCGGAGGTGAGCCCTCCTAGCAAGGACTTCATGGAGGCGTCCAAGGTGGCCCACGACCCCATGCTGGCGACGGTCCCTGCAAAACAGCTCTCGCTCGACTTGAGGACGGCCTAGTCACGGTGAGTCTCATCCAATCTTCTGGTAAGGTTGTTTTTTAGCTCAACTAATCATTCCACTTTCTTCTAAACAGGCCGAGTCCCACATCCTTTCGACTCCCAGCTTCCTTGTCAAGGCCCAGACTCACTGCGTTGAGCTCGAGCAGCGATACGTGGATGCCCGGGCCGAGCTTGAGACTGTGAGGGAGGAGGCCGCTTAGAGGCGCAAGGCAGACACGACGGAGATCGACTGCCTAAAGAAGAAGCTTGACCTGGAAAAGACCCGGCGCGAAGCCGCGGCCAAGGACATCGAGCGGTACAAGCTGGAGAAACGTGAGGCTGAGGCGAAGCTCTGGGATCTGGTGGACTGGGTCGGCGCCGAAGGAGAGAAGGCAGTGGAAGCCTTCAAGTCTAGTGATGCGGCCGTTGACTGGTTGGCCACGGAAGAAGGGGCCTTGGCAAAATATGCCGAGATAAAATTCTACTTCCGGGGTCAAGTCGCAGCTCGGGAGAGAGCGAAGACCTTCTTCCCAGCCACCAAGAACGATTACATCGAGATCTTGGAGGCTCCGCCACCGGAGTTCTGGGAGATTCCAGAGCTTCCATCCGACCTGACGTCCCAGGCTAAAGAGGTCATTGAGTTTGTCCAGAAGGGTATGGACTAGGTCGGGGATGAAGCCGAAGCCACCACCTCTGCCACTGCGCCCAAGTAAATTTTGTAAAATTGCCCGAGTCGGGCTTTTGTAATTTCGCCCAGGTTGGGCTCTTTGTAATGGTATTTCGATTTAATGAAATGAATATTTCGCGTTTTATCAGAGTTCGTACTTGTGTACTTTTCTTTTTTCGCAATTTTTTTCTTAAGTAAGTGAGATCGGACCAATATAATGGACCATTCGAACTTAAGTAAAAAGAACCGAGCTGGACGCGACTAATGAATTATCATCCTAATCCAAGCTGGTTAACAGGGCAACTTTATAATCGTCGCCAACCCGAACTCGTCAGTCCGATTTAAAATTGGTCAAACTAATATTAACAAATGTTGAGTTCGAGTTTAGACCCAAACT
>NW_026292160.1:0-126945 GCF_023091745.1 Budorcas taxicolor | reverse complement strand
GTTCCAGAGGGTAGGTGTCATCAGCCTCGAGACGCCTCAGCGGAAATGGCCTCATCTCGCCTGGAGGGGAGAACCTCCTGGATATTCTCGAGTTGCGGCAGGTCTTCTCGCGTTACGACGGGGACCTCAGGGACCCGCTCTGGTGGCCTCAGGAAAGGCCAGTCCCCATGCGAGTTGCTAGGGGACCTCTCGGGATTCCTCTCCCATCCATGCCGGGGCCTCAGTCCTTGTGTGGAGTCGGGGCCGGAACCTGAGGATTACTCTCCAGTGTTGCCATGGATCTTGGGGTGCTTCTGAGTCTCCCAAGGGGAGTCAGGCCTCGTCTCGAGTGGGGGCATGCACGTGCGCTTTCCTCCCGAGCTGCAGCAGTAGTGTCACGCTTCCTGTCACGTGGATCAAGGGATCTGTGGCTTTCCCTCGAGGCTGTCCCTCGAGGCTTTCCCACGAGGCTTTCCCACAGGGCTGTGCCACGTGACACCTTGGTGTGAGTCGATCCTCGGCGTGAAAGACGAGCCGGTGAAGGGAAAAGAGGTTCCTCTGGAATGGACTGAGACATCTGGGGGACTCTTGGAAAGTTGGCACAACCCTGGAGTTCCTCTCGCCGTTCCTGTTGAGAGGGCCTCCTCTTGAGATGCGACGGGAAGGCCGGGAACTCTTTCCCGACGAAGCAGGGAAAGGATCCCTCATCTCGAGCTACGAGGCGGAAACGGGGCTCCTCTGGATGTGGGCGGGACCCTCGTGATTCCTCTCGAGTGGAGACGGGTATGTCGGGGAACTTCTTGATTTGCACCAAGGGTGTGAAGGACCCTTTCGAAGTTCCAGAGGGGAGGTGTGATCAGCCTCGAGACGCCTCAGTGGAAATGGGCCTCATCTCGCCTGGAGGGGAGAACCTCCTGGATTTTCTCGAGTTGCCGCAGGTCTTCTCGAGTTACGACGGGGACCTCAGGGACCCGCTCTGGTGGCCTCAGGAAAGGCCAGTCCCCATGCGAGTTGCTAGGGGACCTCTCGGGATTCCTCTCCTGTCCATGCCGGGGCCTCAGTCCTTGTGTGGAGTCGGGGCCGGAACCTGAGGATTCCTCTCCAGTGTTGCCATGGATCTTGGGGTGCTTCTGAGTCTCCCCAGGGGAGTCAGGCCTCGTCTCGAGTGGGGGCATGCACGTGCGCTTTCCTCCCGAGCTGCAGCAGTAGTGTCACGCTTCCTGTCACGTGGATCAAGGGATCTGTGGCTTTCCCTCGAGGCTGTCCCTCGAGGCTTTCCCACGAGGCTTTCCCACAGGGCTGTGCCACGTGCCACCTTGGTGTGAGTCGATCCTCGGCGTGAAAGATGAGCCGGTGAAGGCAAAAGAGGTTCCTCTGGAATGGACTGAAATATCTGGGGGACTCTTGGAATGGTGGCACGACCCTGGAGTTCCTCTCGCCGTTCCTGTTGAGAGGGCCTCCTCTTGAGATGCGACGGGAACGCCGGGAACTCTTTCCCGACGAAGCAGGGAAAGGATCCCTCATCTCAAGCTGCGAGGCGGAAACGGGGCTCCTCTGAATGTGGGCGGGACCCTCGTGATTCCTCTCGAGTGGAGACGGCTAGGTCGGGGAACTTCTTGATTTGCACCAAGGGTGTGAAGGACCCTTTCGAAGTTCCAGAGGTGAGGTGTGATCAGCCTCGAGACGCCTCAGCGGAAATGGGCCTCATCTCGCCTGGAGGGGAGAACCTCCTGGATTTTCTCGAGTTGCGGCAGGTCTTCTCGAGTTACGACGTGGACCTCAGGGACCCGCTCTGGTGGCCTCAGGAAAGGCCAGTCCCCATGCGAGTTGCTAGGGGACCTCTCGGGATTCCTCTCCCGTCCATGCCGGGGCCTCAGTCCTTGTGTTGAGTCGGGGCCGGAACCTGAGGATTCCTCTCCAGTGTTGCCATGGATCTTGGGGTGCTTCTGAGTCTCCCCAGGGGAGTCAGACCTCGTCTCGAGTGGGGGCATGCACGTGCGCTTTCCTCCCGAACTGCAGCAGTAGTGTCACGCTTCCTGTCACGTGGATCAAGGGATCTGTGGCTTTCCCTCGAGGCTGTCCCTCGAGGCTTTCCCACGAGGCTTTCCCACAGGGCTGTGCCACGTGCCACCTTGGTGTGAGTCGATCCTCGGCGTGAAAGACGCGCCGGTGAAGGGAAAAGAGGTTCCTCTGGAATGGACTGAGACATCTGGGGGACTCTTGGAATGGTGGCACGACCCTGGAGTTCCTCTCGCCGTTCCTGTTGAGAGGGCCTCCTCTTGAGATGCGACGGGAAGGCCGGGAACTCTTTCCCGACAAAGCAGGGAAAGGATCCCTCATCTCGAGCTACGAGGCGGAAACGGGGCTCCTCTGGATGTGGGCGGGACCCTCGTGATTCCTCTCGAGTGGAGACGGGTATGTCGGGGAACTTCTTGATTTGCACCAAGGGTGTGAAGGACCCTTTCGACGTTCCAGAGGTGAGGTGTGATCAGCCTCGAGACGCCTCAGCGGAAATGGGCCTCATCTCGCCTGGAGGGGAGAACCTCCTGGATTTTCTCGAGTTGCGGCAGGTCTTCTCGAGTTACGACGGGGACCTCAGGGACCCGCTCTGGTGGCCTCAGGCAAGGCCAGTCCCCATGCGAGTTGCTAGGGGACCTCTCGGGATTCCTCTCCCGTCCATGCCGGGGCCTCAGTCCTTGTGTGGAGTCGGGGCCGGAACCTGAGGATTCCTCTCCAGTGTTGCCATGGATCTTGGGGTGCTTCTGAGACTCCCAAGGGGAGTCAGGCCTCGTCTCGTGTGGGGGCATGCACGTGCGCTTTCCTCCCGAGCTGCAGCAGTAGTGTCACGCTTCCTGTCACGTGGATCAAGGGATCTGTGGCTTTCCCTCGAGGCTGTCCCTCGAGGCTTTCCCACGAGGCTTTCCCACAGGGCTGTGCCACGTGACACCTTGGTGTGAGTCGATCCTCGGCGTGAAAGACGAGCCGGTGAAGGGAAAAGAGGTTCCTCTGGAATGGACTGAGACATCTGGGGGACTCTTGGAAAGGTGGCACGACCCTGGAGTTCCTCTCGCCGTTCCTGTTGAGAGGGCCTCCTCTTGAGATGCGACGGGAACGCCGGGAACTCTTTCCCGACGAAGCAGGGAAAGGATCCCTCATCTCGAGCTACGAGGCGGAAACGGGGCTCCTCTGGATGTGGGCGGGACCCTCGTGATTCCTCTCCAGTGGAGACGGGTATGTCGGGGAACTTCTTGATTTGCACCAAGGGTGTGAAGGACCCTTTCGAAGTTCCAGAGGTGAGGTGTGATCAGCCTCGAGACGCCTCAGCGGAAATGGGCCTCATCTCGCCTGGAGGGGAGAACCTCCTGGATTTTCTCGAGTTGCGGCAGGTCTTCTCGAGTTACGACGGGGACCTCAGGGACCCGCTCTGGTGGCCTCAGGAAAGGCCAGTCCCCATGCGAGTTGCTAGGGGACCTCTCGGGATTCCTCTCCCGTCCATGCCGGGGCCTCTGTCCTTGTGTGGAGTCGGGGCCGGAACCTGAGGATTCCTCTCCAGTGTTGCCATGGATCTTGGGGTGCTTCTGAGTCTCCCCAGGGGAGTCAGGCCTCGTCTCGAGTGGGGGCATGCACGTGCGCTTTCCTCCCGAGCTGCAGCAGGAGTGTCACGCTTCCTGTCACGTGGATCAAGGGATCTGTGGCTTTCCCTCGAGGCTGTCCCTCGAGGCTTTCCCACGAGGCTTTCCCACAGGGCTGTGCCACGTGCCACCTTGGTGTGAGTCGATCCTCGGCGTGAAAGACGAGCCGGTGAAGGCAAAAGAGGTTCCTCTGGAATGGACTGAGACATCTGGGGGACTCTTGGAATGGTGGCACGACCCTGGAGTTCCTCTCGCCGTTCCTGTTGAGAGGGCCTCCTCTTGAGATGCGTCGGGAAGGCCGGGAACTCTTTCCCGACGAAGCAGGGAAAGGATCCCTCATCTCGAGCTACGAGGCGGAAACGGGGCTCCTCTGGATGTGGGCGGAACCCTCGTGATTCCTCTCGAGTGGAGACGGGTATGTCGGGGAACTTCTTGATTTGCACCAAGGGTGTGAAGGACCCATTCGAAGTTCCAGAGGGGAGGTGTGATCAGCCTCGAGACGCCTCAGCGGAAATGGGCCTCATCTCGCCTGGAGGGGAGAACCTCCTGGATTTTCTCGAGTTGCGGCAGTTCTTCTCGAGTTACGACGGGGACCTCAGGGACCCGCTCTGGTGGCCTCAGGAAAGGCCAGTCCCCATGCGAGTTGCTAGGGGACCTCTCGGGATTCCTCTCCCGTCCATGCCGGGGCCTCAGTCCTTGTGTGGAGTCGGGGCCGTAACCTGAGGATTCCTCTCCAGTGTTGCCATGGATCTTGGGGTGCTATGAGTCTCCCCAGGGGAGTCAGGCCTCGTCTCGAGTGGGGGCATGCACGTGCGCTTTCCTCCCGAGCTGCAGCAGTAGTGTCACGCTTCCTGTCACGTGGATCAAGGGATCTGTGGCTTTCCCTCGAGGCTGTCCCTCGAGGCTTTCCCACGAGGCTTTCCCACAGGGCTGTGCCACGTGCCACCTTGGTGTGAGTCGATCCTCGGCGTGAAAGACGAGCCGGTGAAGGGAAAAGAGGTTCCTCTGGAATGGACTGAGACATCTGGGGGACTCTTGGAATGGTGGCACGACCCTGGAGTTCCTCTCGCCGTTCCTGTTGAGAGGGCCTCCTCTTGAGATGCGACGGGAACGCCGGAAACTCTTTCCCAACGAAGCAGGGAAAGGATCCCTCATCTCGAGCTACGAGGCGGAAACGGGGCTCCTCTGGATGTGGGCGGGACCATCGTGATTCCTCTCGAGTGGAGACGGCTAGGTCGGGGAACTTCTTGATTTGCACCAAGGGTGTGAAGGACCCTTTCGAAGTTCCAGAGGTGAGGTGTGATCAGCCTGGAGACGCCTCAGCGGAAATGGGCCTCATCTCGCCTGGAGGGGAGAACCTCCTGGATTTTCTCGAGTTGCGGCAGGTCTTCTCGAGTTACGACGGGGACCTCAGGGACCCGCTCTGGTGGCCTCAGGAAAGGCCAGTCCCCATGCGAGTTGCTAGGGGACCTCTCGGGATTCCTCTCCCGTCCATGCCGGGGCCTCAGTCCTTGTGTGGAGTCGGGGCCGGAACCTGAGGATTCCTCTCCAGTGTTGCCATGGATCTTGGGGTGCTTCTGAGTCTCCCCAGGGGAGTCAGGCCTCGTCTCGAGTGGGGGCATGCACGTGCGCTTTCCTCCCGAGCTGCAGCAGGAGTGTCACGCTTCCTGTCACGTGGATCAAGGGATCTGTGGCTTTCCCTCGAGGCTGTCCCTCGAGGCTTTCCCACGAGGCTTTCCCACAGGGCTGTGCCACGTGCCACCTTGGTGTGAGTCGATCCTCGGCGTGAAAGACGAGCCGGTGAAGGGAAAAGAGGTTCCTCTGGAATGGACTGAGACATCTGGGGAACTCTTAGAATGGTGGCACGACCCTGGAGTTCCTCTCGCCGTTCCTGTTGAGAGGGCCTCCTCTTGAGATGCGACGGGAAGGCCGGGGAACTCTTTCCCGACGAAGCATGGAAAGGATCCCTCATCTCGAGCTACGAGGCAGAAACGGGGCTCCTCTGGATGTGGGCGGGACCCTCGTGATTCCTCTCGAGTGGAGACGGGTATGTCGGGGAACTTCTTGATTTGCACCAAGGGTGTGAAGGACCCTTTCGAAGTTCCAGAGGGGAGGTGTGATCAGCCTCGAGACGCCTCAGCGGAAATGGGCCTCATCTCGCCTGGAGGGGAGAAACTCCTGGATTTTCTCGAGTTGCGGCAGGTCTTCTCGAGTTACGACGGGGACCTCAGGGGACCCGCTCTGGTGGCCTCAGGAAAGGCCAGTCCCCATGCGAGTTGCTAGGGGACCTCTCGGGATTCCTCTCCCGTCCATGCCGGGGCCTCAGTCCTTGTGTGGAGTCGGGGCCGTAACCTGAGGATTCCTCTCCAGTGTTGCCATGGATCTTGGGGTGCTATGAGTCTCCCCAGGGGAGTCAGGCCTCGTCTCGAGTGGGGGCATGCACGTGCGCTTTCCTCCCGAGCTGCAGCAGTAGTGTCACGCTTCCTGTCACGTGGATCTAGGGATCTGTGGCTTTCCCTCGAGGCTGTCCCTCGAGGCTTTCCCACGAGGCTTTCCCACAGGGCTGTGCCACGTGCCACCTTGGTGTGAGTCGATCCTCGGCGTGAAAGACGAGCCGGTGAAGGGAAAAGAGGTTCCTCTGGAATGGACTGAGACATCTGGGGGACTCTTGGAATGGTGGCACGACCCTGGAGTTCCTCTCGCCGTTCCTGTTGAGAGGGCCTCCTCTTGAGATGCGACGGGAACGCCGGGAACTCTTTCCCGACGAAGCAGGGAAAGGATCCCTCATCTCGAGCTACGAGGCGGAAACGGGGCTCCTCTGGATGTGGGCGGGACCCTCGTGATTCCTCTCGAGTGGAGACGGCTAGGTCGGGGAACTTCTTGATTTGCACCAAGGGTGTGAAGGACCCTTTCGAAGTTCCAGAGGTGAGATGTGATCAGCCTCGAGACGCCTCAGCGGAAACGGGCCTCATCTCGCCTCGAGGGGAGAACCTCCTGGATTTTCTCGAGTTGCGGCAGGTCTTCTCGAGTTACGACGGGGACCTCAGGGACCCGCTCTGGTGGCCTCAGGAAAGGCCAGTCCCCATGCCAGTTGCTAGGGGACCACTCGGGATTCCTCTCCCGTCCATGCCGGGGCCTCAGTCCTTGTGTGGAGTCGGGGCCGGAACCTGAGGATTCCTCTCCAGTGTTGCCATGGATCTTGGGGTGCTTCTGAGTCTCCCCAGGGGAGTCAGGCCTCGTCTCGAGTGGGGGCATGCACGTGCGCTTTCCTCCCGAGCTGCAGCAGTAGTGTCACGTTTCCTGTCACGTGGATCAAGAGATCTGTGGCTTTCCCTCGAGGCTGTCCCTCGAGGCTTTCCCACGAGGCTTTCCCACAGGGCTGTGCCACGTGCCACCTTGGTGTGAGTCGATCCTCGGCGTGAAAGACGAGCCGGTGAAGGGAAAAGAGGTTCCTCTGGAATGGACTGAGACATCTGGGGGACTCTTGGAATGGTTGCACGACCCTGGAGTTCCTCTCGCCGTTCCTGTTGAGAGGGCCTCCTCTTGAGATGCGACGGGAACGCCGGGAACTCTTTCCCGACGAAGCAGGGAAAGGATCCCTCATCTCGAGCTACGAGGCGGAAACGGGGCTCCTCTGGATGTGGGCGGGACCCTCGTGATTCCTCTCGAGTGGAGACGGCTAGGTCGGGGAACTTCTTGATTTGCACCAAGGGTGTGAAAGAACCTTTCGAAGTTCCAGAGGTGAGGTGTGATCAGCCTCGAAACGCCTCAGCGGAAATGGGCCTCATCTCGCCTGGAGGGGAGAACCTCCTGGATTTTCTCGAGTTGCGGCAGGTCTTCTCGAGTTACGACGGGGACCTCAGGGACCCGCTCTGGTGGCCTCAGGCAAGGCCAGTCCCCATGCGAGTTGCTAGGGGACCTCTCGGGATTCCTCTCCCGTCCATGCCGGGGCCTCAGTCCTTGTGTGGAGGCGGGGCCGGACCCTGAGGATTCCTCTCCAGTGTTGCCATGGATCTTGGGGTGCTTCTGAGTCTCCCCAGGGGAGTCAGGCCTCGTCTCGAGTGGGGGCATGCACGTGTGCTTCCTCCCGAGCTGCAGCGGTAGTGTCACTCTTCCTGTCACGTGGATCAAGGGATCTGTGGCTTTCCCTCGAGGCTGTCCCTCGGGCTTTCCCACGAGGCTTTCCCACAGGGCTGTGCCACGTGCCACCTTGGTGTGAGTCGATCCTCGGCGTGAAAGATGAGCCGGTGAAGGGAAAAAAGGTTCCTCTGGAATGGACTGAGACATCTGGGGGACTCTTGGAATGGTGGCACGACCCTGGAGTTCCTCTCGCCGTTCCTGTTGAGAGGGCCTCCTCTTGAGATGCAACGGGAACGCCGGGAACACTTTCCCGACGAAGCAGGGAAAGGATCCCTCATGTCGAGCTATGAGGCGGAAACGGGGCTCCTCTGGATGTGGGCGGGACCCTCGTGATTCCTCTCGAGTGGGGACGGGTATGTCGGGGAACTTCTTGATTTGCACCAAGGGTGTGAATGACCCTATCGAAGTTCCAGAGGGTAGGTGTCATCAGCCTCGAGACGCCTCAGCGGAAATGGGCCTCATCTCGCCTGGAGGGGAGAACCTCCTGGATATTCTCGAGTTGCGGCAGGTCTTCTCGCGTTACGACGGGGACCTCAGGGACCCGCTCTGGTGGCCTCAGGAAAGGCCAGTCCCCATGCGAGTTGCTAGGGGACCTCTCGGGATTCCTCTCCCGTCCATGCCGGGGCCTCAGTCCTTGTGTGGAGTCGGGGCCGGAACCTGAGGATTCCTCTCCAGTGTTGCCATGGATCTTGGGGTGCTTCTGAGACTCCCAAGGGGAGTCAGGCCTCGTCTCGTGTGGGGGCATGCACGTGCGCTTTCCTCCCGAGCTGCAGCAGTAGTGTCACGCTTCCTGTCACGTGGATCAAGGGATCTGTGGCTTTCCCTCGAGGCTGTCCCTCGAGGCTTTCCCACGAGGCTTTCCCACAGGGCTGTGCCACGTGCCACCTTGGTGTGAGTCGATCCTCGGCGTGAAAGACGAGCCGGTGAAGGGAAAAGAGGTTCCTCTGGAATGGACTGAGACATCTGGGGGACTCTTGGAATGGTGGCACGACCCTGGAGTTCCTCTCGCCGTTCCTGTTGAGAGGGCCTCCTCTTGAGATGCGACGGGAAGGCCGGGAACTCTTTCCCGACGAAGCAGGGAAAGGATCCCTCATCTCGAGCTACGAGGCGGAAACGGGGCTCCTCTGGATGTGGGCGGGACCCTCGTGATTCCTCTCGAGTGGAGACGGCTAGGTCGGGGAACTTCTTGATTTGCACCAAGGGTGTGAAGGACCCTTTCGAAGTTCCAGAGGTGAGATGTGATCAGCCTCGAGACGCCTCAGCGGAAACGGGCCTCATCTCGCCTCGAGGGGAGAACCTCCTGGATTTTCTCGAGTTGCGGCAGGTCTTCTCGAGTTACGACGGGGACCTCAGGGACCCGCTCTGGTGGCCTCAGGAAAGGCCAGTTCCCATGCGAGTTGCTAGGGGACCACTCGGGATTCCTCTCCCGTCCATGCCGGGGCCTCAGTCCTTGTGTGGAGTCGGGGCCGGAACCTGAGGATTCCTCTCCAGTGTTGCCATGGATCTTGGGGTGCTTCTGAGTCTCCCCAGGGGAGTCAGGCCTCGTCTCGAGTGGGGGCATGCACGTGCGCTTTCCTCCCGAGCTGCAGCAGTAGTGTCACGTTTCCTGTCACGTGGATCAAGAGATCTGTGGCTTTCCCTCGAGGCTGTCCCTCGAGGCTTTCCCACGAGGCTTTCCCACAGGGCTGTGCCACGTGCCACCTTGGTGTGAGTCGATCCTCGGCGTGAAAGACGAGCCGGTGAAGGGAAAAGAGGTTCCTCTGGAATGGACTGAGACATCTGGGGGACTCTTGGAATGCTGGCTCGACCCTGGAGTTCCTCTCGCCGTTCCTGTTTAGAGGGCCTCCTCTTGAGATGCGACGGGAACGCCGGGAACTCTTTCCCGACGAAGCAGGGAAAGGATCCCTCATGTCGAGCTATGAGGCGGAAACGAGGCTCCTCTGGATGTGGGCGGGACCCTCGTGATTCCTCTCGAGTGGGGACGGGTATGTCGGGGAACTTCTTGATTTGCACCAAGGGTGTGAATGACCCTATCGAAGTTCCAGAGGGTAGGTGTCATCAGCCTCGAGACGCCTCAGCGGAAATGGCCTCATCTCGCCTGGAGGGGAGAACCTCCTGGATTTTCTCGAGTTGCGGCAGGTCTTCTCGCGTTACGACGGGGACCTCAGGGACCCGCTCTGGTGGCCTAAGGAAAGGCCAGTCCCCATGCGAGTTGCTAGGGGACCTCTCGGGATTCCTCTCCCATCCATGCCGGGGCCTCAGTCCTTGTGTGGATTCGGGGCCGGAACCTGAGGATTCCTCTCCAGTGTTGCCATGGATCTTGGGGTGCTTCTGAGTCTCCCCAGGGGAGTCAGGCCTCGTCTCGAGTGGGGGCATGCACGTGCGCTTTCCTCCCGAGCTGCAGCAGTAGTGTCACGCTTCCTGTCACGTGGATCAAGGGATCTGTGGCTTTCCCTCGAGGCTGTCCCTCGGGCTTTCCCACGAGGCTTTCCCACAGGGCTGTGCCACGTGCCACCTTGGTGTGAGTCGATCCTCGGCGTGAAAGATGAGCCGGTGAAGGGGAAAAAGGTTCCTCTGGAATGGACTGAGACATCTGGGGGACTCTTGGAATGGTGGCACGACCCTGGAGTTCCTCTCGCCGTTCCTGTTGAGAGGGCCTCCTCTTGAGATGCAACGGGAACGCCGGGAACACTTTCCCGACGAAGCAGGGAAAGGATCCCTCATGTCGAGCTATGAGGCGGAAACGGGGCTCCTCTGGATGTTGGCGGGACCCTCGTGATTCCTCTCGAGTGGGGACGGGTATGTCGGGGAACTTCTTGATTTGCACCAAGGGTGTGAATGACCCTATCGAAGTTCCAGAGGGTAGGTGTCATCAGCCTCGAGACGCCTCAGCGGAAATGGCCTCATCTCGCCTGGAGGGGAGAACCTCCTGGATATTCTCGAGTTGCGGCAGGTCTTCTCGCGTTACGACGGGGACCTCAGGGACCCGCTCTGGTGGCCTCAGGAAAGGCCAGTCCCCATGCGAGTTGCTAGGGGACCTCTCGGGATTCCTCTCCCATCCATGCCGGGGCCTCAGTCCTTGTGTGGAGTCGGGGCCGGAACCTGAGGATTACTCTCCAGTGTTGCCATGGATCTTGGGGTGCTTCTGAGTCTCCCAAGGGGAGTCAGGCCTCGTCTCGAGTGGGGGCATGCACGTGCGCTTTCCTCCCGAGCTGCAGCAGTAGTGTCACGCTTCCTGTCACGTGGATCAAGGGATCTGTGGCTTTCCCTCGAGGCTGTCCCTCGAGGCTTTCCCACGAGGCTTTCCCACAGGGCTGTGCCACGTGACACCTTGGTGTGAGTCGATCCTCGGCGTGAAAGACGAGCCGGTGAAGGGAAAAGAGGTTCCTCTGGAATGGACTGAGACATCTGGGGGACTCTTGGAAAGTTGGCACAACCCTGGAGTTCCTCTCGCCGTTCCTGTTGAGAGGGCCTCCTCTTGAGATGCGACGGGAAGGCCGGGAACTCTTTCCCGACGAAGCAGGGAAAGGATCCCTCATCTCGAGCTACGAGGCGGAAACGGGGCTCCTCTGGATGTGGGCGGGACCCTCGTGATTCCTCTCGAGTGGAGACGGGTATGTCGGGGAACTTCTTGATTTGCACCAAGGGTGTGAAGGACCCTTTCGAAGTTCCAGAGGGGAGGTGTGATCAGCCTCGAGACGCCTCAGTGGAAATGGGCCTCATCTCGCCTGGAGGGGAGAACCTCCTGGATTTTCTCGAGTTGCCGCAGGTCTTCTCGAGTTACGACGGGGACCTCAGGGACCCGCTCTGGTGGCCTCAGGAAAGGCCAGTCCCCATGCGAGTTGCTAGGGGACCTCTCGGGATTCCTCTCCTGTCCATGCCGGGGCCTCAGTCCTTGTGTGGAGTCGGGGCCGGAACCTGAGGATTCCTCTCCAGTGTTGCCATGGATCTTGGGGTGCCTCTGAGTCTCCCCAGGGGAGTCAGGCCTCGTCTCGAGTGGGGGCATGCACGTGCGCTTTCCTCCCGAGCTGCAGCAGTAGTGTCACGCTTCCTGTCACGTGGATCAAGGGATCTGTGGCTTTCCCTCGAGGCTGTCCCTCGAGGCTTTCCCACGAGGCTTTCCCACAGGGCTGTGCCACGTGCCACCTTGGTGTGAGTCGATCCTCGGCGTGAAAGACGAGCCGGTGAAGGCAAAAGAGGTTCCTCTGGAATGGACTGAAATATCTGGGGGACTCTTGGAATGGTGGCACGACCCTGGAGTTCCTCTCGCCATTCCTGTTGAGAGGGCCTCCTCTTGAGATGCGACGGGAACGCCGGGAACTCTTTCCCGACGAAGCAGGGAAAGGATCCCTCATCTCAAGCTACGAGGCGGAAACGGGGCTCCTCTGAATGTGGGCGGGACCCTCGTGATTCCTCTCGAGTGGAGACGGCTAGGTCGGGGAACTTCTTGATTTGCACCAAGGGTGTGAAGGACCCTTTCGAAGTTCCAGAGGTGAGGTGTGATCAGCCTCGAGACGCCTCAGCGGAAATGGGCCTCATCTCGCCTGGAGGGGAGAACCTCCTGGATTTTCTCGAGTTGCGGCAGTTCTTCTCGAGTTACGACGTGGACCTCAGGGACCCGCTCTGGTGGCCTCAGGAAAGGCCAGTCCCCATGCGAGTTGCTAGGGGACCTCTCGGGATTCCTCTCCCGTCCATGCCGGGGCCTCAGTCCTTGTGTTGAGTCGGGGCCGGAACCTGAGGATTCCTCTCCAGTGTTGCCATGGATCTTGGGGTGCTTCTGAGTCTCCCCAGGGGAGTCAGACCTCGTCTCGAGTGGGGGCATGCACGTGCGCTTTCCTCCCGAACTGCAGCAGTAGTGTCACGCTTCCTGTCACGTGGATCAAGGGATCTGTGGCTTTCCCTCGAGGCTGTCCCTCGAGGCTTTCCCACGAGGCTTTCCCACAGGGCTGTGCCACGTGCCACCTTGGTGTGAGTCGATCCTCGGCGTGAAAGACGCGCCGGTGAAGGGAAAAGAGGTTCCTCTGGAATGGACTGAGACATCTGGGGGACTCTTGGAATGGTGGCACGACCCTGGAGTTCCTCTCGCCGTTCCTGTTGAGAGGGCCTCCTCTTGAGATGCGACGGGAAGGCCGGGAACTCTTTCCCGACAAAGCAGGGAAAGGATCCCTCATCTCGAGCTACGAGGCGGAAACGGGGCTCCTCTGGATGTGGGCGGGACCCTCGTGATTCCTCTCGAGTGGAGACGGGTATGTCGGGGAACTTCTTGATTTGCACCAAGGGTGTGAAGGACCCTTTCGACGTTCCAGAGGTGAGGTGTGATCAGCCTCGAGACGCCTCAGCGGAAATGGGCCTCATCTCGCCTGGAGGGGAGAACCTCCTGGATTTTCTCGAGTTGCGGCAGGTCTTCTCGAGTTACGACGGGGACCTCAGGGACCCGCTCTGGTGGCCTCAGGCAAGGCCAGTCCCCATGCGAGTTGCTAGGGGACCTCTCGGGATTCCTCTCCCGTCCATGCCGGGGCCTCAGTCCTTGTGTGGAGTCGGGGCCGGAACCTGAGGATTCCTCTCCAGTGTTGCCATGGATCTTGGGGTGCTTCTGAGACTCCCAAGGGGAGTCAGGCCTCGTCTCGTGTGGGGGCATGCACGTGCGCTTTCCTCCCGAGCTGCAGCAGTAGTGTCACGCTTCCTGTCACGTGGATCAAGGGATCTGTGGCTTTCCCTCGAGGCTGTCCCTCGAGGCTTTCCCACGAGGCTTTCCCACAGGGCTGTGCCACGTGACACCTTGGTGTGAGTCGATCCTCGGCGTGAAAGACGAGCCGGTGAAGGGAAAAGAGGTTCCTCTGGAATGGACTGAGACATCTGGGGGACTCTTGGAAAGGTGGCACGACCCTGGAGTTCCTCTCGCCGTTCCTGTTGAGAGGGCCTCCTCTTGAGATGCGACGGGAACGCCGGGAACTCTTTCCCGACGAAGCAGGGAAAGGATCCCTCATCTCGAGCTACGAGGCGGAAACGGGGCTCCTCTGGATGTGGGCGGGACCCTCGTGATTCCTCTCGAGTGGAGACGGGTATGTCGGCGAACTTCTTGATTTGCACCAAGGGTGTGAAGGACCCTTTCGAAGTTCCAGAGGTGAGGTGTGATCAGCCTCGAGACGCCTCAGCGGAAATGGGCCTCATCTCGCCTGGAGGGGAGAACCTCCTGGATTTTCTCGAGTTGCGGCAGGTCTTCTCGAGTTACGACGGGGACCTCAGGGACCCGCTCTGGTGGCCTCAGGAAAGGCCAGTCCCCATGCGAGTTGCTAGGGGACCTCTCGGGATTCCTCTCCCGTCCATGCCGGGGCCTCTGTCCTTGTGTGGAGTCGGGGCCGGAACCTGAGGATTCCTCTCCAGTGTTGCCATGGATCTTGGGGTGCTTCTGAGTCTCCCCAGGGGAGTCAGGCCTCGTCTCGAGTGGGGGCATGCACGTGCGCTTTCCTCCCGAGCTGCAGCAGGAGTGTCACGCTTCCTGTCACGTGGATCAAGGGATCTGTGGCTTTCCCTCGAGGCTGTCCCTCGAGGCTTTCCCACGAGGCTTTCCCACAGGGCTGTGCCACGTGCCACCTTGGTGTGATTCGATCCTCGGCGTGAAAGACGAGCCGGTGAAGGCAAAAGAGGTTCCTCTGGAATGGACTGAGACATCTGGGGGACTCTTGGAATGGTGGCACGACCCTGGAGTTCCTCTCGCCGTTCCTGTTGAGAGGGCCTCCTCTTGAGATGCGACGGGAAGGCCGGGAACTCTTTCCCGACGAAGCAGGGAAAGGATCCCTCATCTCGAGCTACGAGGCGGAAACGGGGCTCCTCTGGATGTGGGCGGAACCCTCGTGATTCCTCTCGAGTGGAGACGGGTATGTCGGGGAACTTCTTGATTTGCACCAAGGGTGTGAAGGACCCATTCGAAGTTCCAGAGGGGAGGTGTGATCAGCCTCGAGACGCCTCAGCGGAAATGGGCCTCATCTCGCCTGGAGGGGAGAACCTCCTGGATTTTCTCGAGTTGCGGCAGTTCTTCTCGAGTTACGACGGGGACCTCAGGGACCCGCTCTGGTGGCCTCAGGAAAGGCCAGTCCCCATGCGAGTTGCTAGGGGACCTCTCGGGATTCCTCTCCCGTCCATGCCGGGGCCTCAGTCCTTGTGTGGAGTCGGGGCCGTAACCTGAGGATTCCTCTCCAGTGTTGCCATGGATCTTGGGGTGCTATGAGTCTCCCCAGGGGAGTCAGGCCTCGTCTCGAGTGGGGGCATGCACGTGCGCTTTCCTCCCGAGCTGCAGCAGTAGTGTCACGCTTCCTGTCACGTGGATCAAGGGATCTGTGGCTTTCCCTCGAGGCTGTCCCTCGAGGCTTTCCCACGAGGCTTTCCCACAGGGCTGTGCCACGTGCCACCTTGGTGTGAGTCGATCCTCGGCGTGAAAGACGAGCCGGTGAAGGGAAAAGAGGTTCCTCTGGAATGGACTGAGACATCTGGGGGACTCTTGGAATGGTGGCACGACCCTGGAGTTCCTCTCGCCGTTCCTGTTGAGAGGGCCTCCTCTTGAGATGCGACGGGAACGCCGGAAACTCTTTCCCGACGAAGCAGGGAAAGGATCCCTCATCTCGAGCTACGAGGCGGAAACGGGGCTCCTCTGGATGTGGGCGGGACCATCGTGATTCCTCTCGAGTGGAGACGGCTAGGTCGGGGAACTTCTTGATTTGCACCAAGGGTGTGAAGGACCCTTTCGAAGTTCCAGAGGTGAGGTGTGATCAGCCTGGAGACGCCTCAGCGGAAATGGGCCTCATCTCGCCTGGAGGGGAGAACCTCCTGGATTTTCTCGAGTTGCGGCAGGTCTTCTCGAGTTACGACGGGGACCTCAGGGACCCGCTCTGGTGGCCTCAGGAAAGGCCAGTCCCCATGCGAGTTGCTAGGGGACCTCTCGGGATTCCTCTCCCGTCCATGCCGGGGCCTCTGTCCTTGTGTGGAGTCGGGGCCGGAACCTGAGGATTCCTCTCCAGTGTTGCCATGGATCTTGGGGTGCTTCTGAGTCTCCCCAGGGGAGTCAGGCCTCGTCTCGAGTGGGGGCATGCACGTGCGCTTTCCTCCCGAGCTGCAGCAGGAGTGTCACGCTTCCTGTCACGTGGATCAAGGGATCTGTGGCTTTCCCTCGAGGCTGTCCCTCGAGGCTTTCCCACGAGGCTTTCCCACAGGGCTGTGCCACGTGCCACCTTGGTGTGAGTCGATCCTCGGCGTGAAAGACGAGCCGGTGAAGGGAAAAGAGGTTCCTCTGGAATGGACTGAGACATCTGGGGAACTCTTAGAATGGTGGCACGACCCTGGAGTTCCTCTCGCCGTTCCTATTGAGAGGGCCTCCTCTTGAGATGCGACGGGAAGGCCGGGAACTCTTTCCCGACGAAGCATGGAAAGGATCCCTCATCTCGAGCTACGAGGCAGAAACGGGGCTCCTCTGGATGTGGGCGGGACCCTCGTGATTCCTCTCGAGTGGAGACGGGTATGTCGGGGAACTTCTTGATTTGCACCAAGGGTGTGAAGGACCCTTTCGAAGTTCCAGAGGGGAGGTGTGATCAGCCTCGAGACGCCTCAGCGGAAATGGGCCTCATCTCGCCTGGAGGGGAGAAACTCCTGGATTTTCTCGAGTTGCGGCAGGTCTTCTCGAGTTACGACGGGGACCTCAGGGACCCGCTCTGGTGGCCTCAGGAAAGGCCAGTCCCCATGCGAGTTGCTAGGGGACCTCTCGGGATTCCTCTCCCGTCCATGCCGGGGCCTCAGTCCTTGTGTGGAGTCGGGGCCGTAACCTGAGGATTCCTCTCCAGTGTTGCCATGGATCTTGGGGTGCTATGAGTCTCCCCAGGGGAGTCAGGCCTCGTCTCGAGTGGGGGCATGCACGTGCGCTTTCCTCCCGAGCTGCAGCAGTAGTGTCACGCTTCCTGTCACGTGGATCTAGGGATCTGTGGCTTTCCCTCGAGGCTGTCCCTCGAGGCTTTCCCACGAGGCTTTCCCACAGGGCTGTGCCACGTGCCACCTTGGTGTGAGTCGATCCTCGGCGTGAAAGACGAGCCGGTGAAGGGAAAAGAGGTTCCTCTGGAATGGACTGAGACATCTGGGGGACTCTTGGAATGGTGGCACGACCCTGGAGTTCCTCTCGCCGTTCCTGTTGAGAGGGCCTCCTCTTGAGATGCGACGGGAACGCCGGGAACTCTTTCCCGACGAAGCAGGGAAAGGATCCCTCATCTCGAGCTACGAGGCGGAAACGGGGCTCCTCTGGATGTGGGCGGGACCCTCGTGATTCCTCTCGAGTGGAGACGGCTAGGTCGGGGAACTTCTTGATTTGCACCAAGGGTGTGAAGGACCCTTTCGAAGTTCCAGAGGTGAGATGTGATCAGCCTCGAGACGCCTCAGCGGAAACGGGCCTCATCTCGCCTCGAGGGGAGAACCTCCTGGATTTTCTCGAGTTGCGGCAGGTCTTCTCGAGTTACGACGGGGACCTCAGGGACCCGCTCTGGTGGCCTCAGGAAAGGCCAGTCCCCATGCCAGTTGCTAGGGGACCACTCGGGATTCCTCTCCCGTCCATGCCGGGGCCTCAGTCCTTGTGTGGAGTCGGGGCCGGAACCTGAGGATTCCTCTCCAGTGTTGCCATGGATCTTGGGGTGCTTCTGAGTCTCCCCAGGGGAGTCAGGCCTCGTCTCGAGTGGGGGCATGCACGTGCGCTTTCCTCCCGAGCTGCAGCAGTAGTGTCACGTTTCCTGTCACGTGGATCAAGAGATCTGTGGCTTTCCCTCGAGGCTGTCCCTCGAGGCTTTCCCACGAGGCTTTCCCACAGGGCTGTGCCACGTGCCACCTTGGTGTGAGTCGATCCTCGGCGTGAAAGACGAGCCGGTGAAGGGAAAAGAGGTTCCTCTGGAATGGACTGAGACATCTGGGGGACTCTTGGAATGGTTGCACGACCCTGGAGTTCCTCTCGCCGTTCCTGTTGAGAGGGCCTCCTCTTGAGATGCGACGGGAACGCCGGGAACTCTTTCCCGACGAAGCAGGGAAAGGATCCCTCATCTCGAGCTACGAGGCGAAAACGGGGCTCCTCTGAATGTGGGCGGGACCCTCGTAATTCCTCTCGAGTGGAGACGGGTATGTCGGGGAACTTCTTGATTTGCACCAAGGGTGTGAAGGACCCTTTCGAAGTTCCAGAGGTGAGGTGTGATCAGCCTCGAGACGCCTCAGCGGAAATGGGCCTCATCTCGCCTTGAGGGGAGAACCTCCTGGATTCTCTCGAGTTGCGGCAGGTCTTCTCGAGTTACGACGGGGACCTCAGGGACCCGCTCTGGTGGCCTCAGGAAAGGCCAGTCCCCATGCGAGTTGCTAGGGGACCTCTCGGGATTCCTCTCCCGTCCATGCCGGGGCCTCTGTCCTTGTGTGGAGTCGGGGCCGGAACCTGAGGATTCCTCTCCAGTGTTGCCATGGATCTTGGGGTGCTTCTGAGTCTCCCCAGGGGAGTCAGGCCTCGTCTCGTGTGGGGGCATGAACGTGCGATTTCCTCCCGAGCTGCAGCAGTAGTGTCACGCTTCCTGTCACGTGGATCAAGGGATCTGTGGCTTTCCCTCGAGGCTGTCCCTCGAGGCTTTCCCACGAGGCTTTCCCACAGGGCTGTTCCACGTGCCACCTTGGTGTGAGTCGATCCTCGGCGTGAAAGACGAGCCGGTGAAGGGAAAAGAGGTTCCTCTGGAATGGACTGAGACATCTGGGGGACTCTTGGAATGGTGGCACGACCCTGGAGTTCCTCTCGCCGTTCCTGTTGAGAGGGCCTCCTCTTGAGATGCGACGGGAACGCCGGGAACACTTTCCCGACGAAGCAGGGAAAGGATCCCTCATCTCGAGCTACGAGGCGGAAACGGGGCTCGTCTGGATGTGGGCGGGACCCTCGTGATTCCTCTCGAGTGGAGACGGCTAGGTCGGGGAACTTCTTGATATGCACCAAGGGTGTGAAGGACCCTTTCGAAGTTCCAGAGGGGAGGTGTGATCAGCCTCGAGACGCCTCAGCGGAAATGGGCCTCATCTCGCCTGGAGGGGAGAACCTCCTGGATTTTCTCGAGTTGCGGCAGGTCTTCTCGAGTTATGACGGGGACCTCAGGGACCCGCTCTGGTGGCCTCAGGAAAGGCCAGTCCCCATGCGAGTTGCTAGGGGACCTCTCGGGATTCCTCTCCCGTCCATGCCGGGGCCTCAGTCCTTGTGTGGAGTCGGGGCCGTAACCTGAGTATTCCTCTCCAGTGTTGCCATGGATCTTGGGGTGCTATGAGTCTCCCCAGGGGAGTCAGGCCTCGTCTCGAGTGGGGGCATGCACGTGCGCTTTCCTCCCGAGCTGTAGCAGTAGTGTCACGCTTCCTGTCACGTGGATCAAGGGATCTGTGGCTTTCCCTCGAGGCTGTCCCTCGAGGCTTTCCCACGAGGCTTTCCCACAGGGCTGTGCCACGTGCCACCTTGGTGTGAGTCGATCCTCGGCGTGAAAGACGAGCCGGTGAAGGGAAAAGAGGTTCCTCTGGAATGGACTGAGACATCTGGGGGACTCTTGGAATGGTGGCACGACCCTGGAGTTCCTCTCGCTGTTCCTGTTGAGAGGGCCTCCTCTTGATATGCGACGGGAACGCCGGGAACTCTTTCCCGACGAAGCAGGGAAAGGATCCCTCATCTCGAGCTACGAGGCGGAAACGGGGCTCCTCTGGATGTGGGCGGGACCCTCGTGATTCCTCTCGAGTGGAGACGGGTATGTCGGGGAACTTCTTGATTTGCACCAAGGGTGTGAAGGACCCTTTCGAAGTTCCAGAGGTGAGGTGTGATCAGCCTGGAGACGCCTCAGCGGAAATGGGCCTCATCTCGCCTGGAGGGGAGAACCTCCTGGATTTTCTCGAGTTGCGGCAGGTCTTCTCGAGTTACGACGGGGACCTCAGGGACCCGCTCTGGTGGCCTCAGGAAAGGCCAGTCCCCATGCGAGTTGCTAGGGGACCTCTCGGGATTCCTCTCCCGTCCATGCCGGGGCCTCAGTCCTTGTGTGGAGTCGGGGCCGGAACCTGAGGATTCCTCTCCAGTGTTGCCATGGATCTTGGGGTGCTTCTGAGTCTCCCCAGGGGAGTCAGGCCTCGTCTCGAGTGGGGGCATGCACGTGCGCTTTCCTCCCGAGCTGCAGCAGTAGTGTCACGCTTCCTGTCACGTGGATCAAGGGATCTGTGGCTTTCCCTCGAGGCTGTCCCTCGAGGCTTTCCCACGAGGCTTTCCCACAGGGCTGTGCCACGTGCCACCTTGGTGTGAGTCGATCCTCGGCGTGAAAGACGAGCCGGTGAAGGGAAAAGAGGTTCCTCTGGAATGGACTGAGACATCTGGGGGACTCTTGGAATGCTGGCTCGACCCTGGAGTTCCTCTCGCCGTTCCTGTTGAGAGGGCCTCCTCTTGAGATGCGACGGGAACGCCGGGAACTCTTTCCCGACGAAGCAGGGAAAGGATCCCTCATCTCGAGCTACGAGGCGGAAACCGGGCTCCTCTGGATGTGGGCGGGACCCTCGTGATTCCTCTCGAGTGGAGACGGGTATGTCGGGGAACTTCTTGATTTGCACCAAGGGTGTGAAGGACCCTTTCGAAGTTCCAGAGGTGAGGTGTGATCAGCCTCGAGACGCCTCAGCGGAAATGGGCCTCATCTCGCCTGGAGGGGAGAACCTCCTGGATTTTCTCGAGTTGCGGCAGGTCTTCTCGAGTTACGACGGGGACCTCAGGGACCCGCTCTGGTGGCCTCAGGAAAGGCCAGTCCCCATGCGAGTTGCAAGGGGACCTCTCGGGATTCCTCTCCCGTCCACGCCGGGGCCTAAGACCTTGTGTGGAGTCGGGGCTGGAACCTGAGGTTTCCTCTCCAGTGTTGCCATGGATCTTGGGGTGCTTCTGAGTCTCCCCAGGGGAGTCAGGACTCGTCTCGAGTGGGGGCATGCACGTGCGCATTCCTCCAGAGCTACAGCAGTAGTGTCACGCTTCCTGTCACGTGGATCAAGGGATCTGTGGCTTTCCCTCGAGGGTTTCGCTCGAGGCTTTCCCACGAGGCTTTCCCACAGGGCTGTGCCACGTGCCACCTTGGTGTGAGTCGATTCTCGGCGTGAAAGACGAGCCGGTGAAGGGAAAAGAGGTTCCTCTGGAATGGACTGAGACATCCGGGGGACTCTTGGAATGGTGGCACGACCCTGGAGTTCCTCTCGCCGTTCCTGTTGAGAGGGCCTCCTCTTGAGATGCGACGGGAACTCTTTCCCGACGAAGCAGGGAAAGGATCCCTCATCTCGAGCTACGAGGCGGAAACGGGGCTCCTCTGGATGTGGGCGGGACCCTCGTGTTTCCTCTCGAGTGGAGACGGGTATGTCAGGGAACTTCTTGATTTGCACCAAGGGTGTGAAGGACCCTTTCGAAGTTCCAGAGGTGAGGTGTGATCAGCCTCGAGACGCCTCAGCAGAAATGGGCCTCATCTCGCCTGGAGGGGAGAACCTCCTGGATTTTCTCGAGTTGCGGCAGGTCTTCCCGAGTTACGACGGGGACCTCAGGGACCCGCTCTGGTGTTCTCAGGAAAGGCCAGTCCCCATGCGAGTAGCTAGGGTACCTCTCGGGATTCCTCTCCCGTCCATGCCAGGGCCTCAGTCCTTGTGTGGAGTCGGGGCCGGAACCTGAGGATTCCTCCCCAGTGTTGCCATGGAACTTGGGGTGCTTCTGAGTCTCCCCAGGGGAGTCAGGCCTCGTCTCGAGTGGGGGCATGCACGTGCGCATTCCTCCCGAGCTGCAGCAGAAGTGTCACGCTTCCTGTCACGTGGATCAAGGGATCTGCGGCTTTCCCTCGAGGGTTTCGCTCGAGGATTTCCCACGAGGCTTTCCCACAGGGCTGTGCCACCTGCCACCTTGCTGTGAGTCGATCCTCGGCGTGAAAGACGAGCCCGTGAAGGGAAAAGAGGTTCCTATGGAATGGACTGAGACATCTGGGGTACTCTTGGAATAGTGGCACGACCCTGGAGTTCCTCTCGCCGTTCCTGTTGAGAGGGCCTCCTCTTGAGATGCGACGGGAACGCCGGGAACTCTTTCCCGACGAAGCAGGGAAAGGATCCCTCATCTCGAGCTACGAGGCGGAAACGGGGCTACTCTGGATGTGGGCGGGACCTTCGTGATTCATCTCGTGTGGAGACGGGTATGTCGGGGAACTTCTTGATGTGCACCAAGGGTGTGAAGGACCCTTTCGAAGTTCCAGAGGTGAGGTGTGATCAGCCTCGAGACGCCTCAGCGGAAATGGGCTTCATCTCGCCTGGAGGGGAGAACCTCCTGGACTTTCTCGAGTTGCGGCAGGTCTTCTCGAGTTACGATGTGTACCTCAGGGACCCCGCTCTGGTGGCCTCAGGAAAGGACAGTGCCCATGCGAGTTGCCAGGGGCCATCTCGGGATTCCTCTCCCGTCCATGCCGGGCCTAAGACCTTGTGTGGAGTCGGGGCCGGAACCTGAGGATTCCTCTCCAGTGTTGCCATGGATCTTGGGGTCCTTCTGAGTCTCCCCAGGGGAGTCAGGCCTCGTCTCGAGTGGGGGCATGCACGTACGCTTTCTTCCCGAGCTGCAGCAGTAGTGTCACGCATCCTGTCACGTGGATCAAGGGATCTGTCGCTTTCCCTCGAGGTTTTCCATCGAGGCTTTCCCACGAGGCTTTCCCACAGGGCTGTGCCACATGCCACCTTGGTGTGAGTCGATCGTCGGCGTGACAGACGAGCCGGTGAAGGGAAAAGAGGTTCCTCTGGAATGGACTGAGACATCTGGGGGACTCTTGGAATGGTGGCACGACCATGGAGTTCCTCTCGCCGTTCCTGTTGAGAGGGCCTCCTCTTGAGGTGCGACGGGAAGGCCGGGAACTGTTTCCCGACGAAGCAGGAAAGGATCCCTAATCTCGAGCTACAAGGCGGAAACGGGCCTCCTCTGAATGTGGGCGGGACCCTCGTGTTTCCTCTCGAGTGGAGACGGGTATGTCGGGAACGTCTTGATTTGCACCAAGGGTGTGAAGGACCCTTTCGAAGTTCCAGAGGTGAGGTGTGGTCAGCCTCGAGACACCTCAGCGGAAATGGGCCTCATCTCGCTTGGAGGGGAGAACCTCCTGGATTTTCTCGAGTTGCGGCAGGTCTTCTCGAGTTACGACGGGGACCTCAGCGACTCGCTCTGGTGGCCTCAGGAAAGGCCAGTCGCCATGCGAGTTGCTAGGGGCCATCTCGGGATTCCTCTCCCGTCCATGCCGGGGCCTAAGACCTTGTATGGAGTCGCGGCCGGAAACTGAGGATTCCTCTCCAGTGTTGCCATGGATCTTGGGGTGCTTCTGAGTCTCCCCAGGGGAGTCAGGCCTCGTCTCGATTGGGGGCATGCACATGCGCTTTCCTCCCGAGCTGCAGCAGTAGTGTCACGCTTCCTGTCACGTGGATCAAGGGATCTGTGGCTTTCCCTCGAGACTTTCACTCGAGGCTTTCCCACGAGGCTTTCCCACAGGGCTGTGCCACGTGCCACCTTGGTGTGAGTCGATCCTCGGCGTGAAATACGAGCCGGTGAAGGGAAAATAGGTTCCTCTGGAATGGAATGAGACATCTGGGGGACTCTTGGAATGGTGGCACGACCCTGTAGTTCCTCTCGCCTTTCCTTTTGAGGGCCTCCTCTTGAGATGCGACAGAAAGGCCGGGAACTCTTTCCCGACGAAGCAGGGAAAGGATCCCTCATCTCGAGCTACGAGGCGGAAACGGGGCCCCTCTGGATGTGGGGGGGACCCTCGTGTTTCCTCTCGAGTGGAGACGGGTATGTCGGGGAACTTCTTGATTTGCACCAAGGGTGTGAAGGACCCTTTCGAAGTTCCCGAGGTGAGGTGTGATCAGCCTCAAGACGCCTCAGCGGAAATGGGCCTCATCTCGCCTGGAGGGGAGAACCTCCTGGATTTTCTCGAGTTGCGGCAGGTCTTCTCGAGTTACAACGTGGACCTCAGGGACCCGCTCTGGTGGCCTCAGGAAAGGCCAGTCCCCATGCGAGTTGCTAGGGGACCTCTCGGGATTCCTCTCCCGTCCACGCCGGGGCCTAAGACCTTGTGTGGAGTCGGGGCTGGAACCTGAGGATTCCTCTCCAGTGTTGCCATGGATCTTGGGGTGCTTCTGAGTCTCCCCAGGGGAGTCAGGACTCGTCTCGAGTGGGGGCATGCACGTGCGCATTCCTCCAGAGCTGCAGCAGTAGTGTCACGCTTCCTGTCACGTGGATCAAGGGATCTGTGGCTTTCCCTCGAGGGTTTCGCTCGAGGCTTTCCCACGAGGCTTTCCCACAGGGCTGTGCCATGTGCCACCTTGGTGTGAGTCGATTCTCGGCGTGAAATACGAGCCGGTGAAGGGAAAAGAGGTTCCTCTGGAATGGACTGAGACATCCGGGGCACTCTTGGAATGGTGGCACGACCCTGGAGTTCCTCTCGCCGTTCCTGTTGAGAGGGCCTCCTCTTGAGATGCGACGGGAACGCCGGGAACTCTTTCCCGACGAAGCAGGGAAAGGATCCCTCATCTCGAGCTACGAGGCGGAAACGGGGCTCCTCTGGATGTGGGCGGGACCCTCGTGTTTCCTCTCGAGTGGAGACGGGTATGTCAGGGAACTTCTTGATTTGAAGCAAGGGTGTGAAGGACCCTTTCGAAGTTCCAGAGGTGAGGTGTGATCAGCCTCGAGACGCCTCAGCAGAAATGGGCCTCATCTCGCCTGGAGGGGAGAACCTCCTGGATTTTCTCGAGTTGCGGCAGGTCTTCTCGAGTTACGACGGGGACCTCAGGGACCCGCTCTGGTGTTCTCAGGAAAGGCCAGTCCCCATGCGAGTAGCTAGGGTACCTCTCGGGATTCCTCTCCCGTCCATGCCAGGGCCTCAGTCCTTGTGTGGAGTCGGGGCCGGAACCTGAGGATTCCTCCCCAGTGTTGCCATGGATCTTGGGGTGCTTCTGAGTCTCCCCAGGGGAGTCAGGCCTCGTCTCGAGTGGGGGCATGCACGTGCGCATTCCTCCCGAGCTGCAGCTGAAGTGTCACGCTTCCTGTCACGTGGATCAAGGGATCTGCGGCTTTCCCTCGAGGGTTTCGCTCGAGGATTTCCCACGAGGCTTTCCCACAGGGCTGTGCCACATGCCACCTTGCTGTGAGTCGATCCTCGGCGTTAAAGACGAGCCCGTGAAGGGAAAAGAGGTTCCTATGGAATGGACTGAGACATCTGGGCTACTCTTGGAGTAGTGGCACGACCCTGGAGTTCCTCTCGCCGTTCCTGTTGAGAGGGCCTCCTCTTGAGATGCGACGGGAACGCCGGGAACTCTTTCCCGACGAAGCAGGGAAAGGATCCCTCATCTCGAGCTACGAAGCGGAAACGGGACTCCTCTGGATGTGGGCGGGACCCTCGTGTTTCCTCTCGAGTGGAGACGGGTATGTCGGGGAACTTCTTGATTTGCACCAAGGGTGTCAAGTACCCTTTCGAAGTTCCAGAGGTGAGGTGTGATCAGACTCGAGACGCCTCAGCGGAAATTGGCCTCACCTCGCCTGGAGGGGAGAACCTCCTGGATTTTCTCGAGTTGCGGCAGGTCTTCTCGAGTTACGACGGGGACCTCAGGGACCCGCTCTGGTGGCGTCAGGAAAGGCCAGTACCATGCGAGTTGCCAGGTGCCATCTCAGGATTCCTCTCCCGTCCACGCCGGGGCATAAGACCTTGTGTGGAGTCGTGGCTGGAACCTGAGGATTCCTCTCCAGTGTTGCCATGGATCTTGGGGTGCTTCTGAGTCTCCCCAGGGGAGTCTGGCCTCGTCTCGAGTGGGGGTATGCACGTGCGCTTTCCTCCCGAGCTGCAGCAGTAGTGTCACGCTTCCTGTCACGTGGATCAAGGGATCTGTGGCTTTCCCTCGAGGCTGTCCCTCGAGGCTTTCCCACGAGGCTTTCCCACAGGGCTGTGCCACGTGCCACCTTGGTGTGAGTCGATCCTCGGCCTGAAAGACCAGCCGCTGAAGGGAAAAGAGGTTCCTCTGGAATGGACTGAGACATCCGGTGGACTCTTGAAATGGTGGCACGACCCTGGAGTTCCTCTCGCCGTTCCTGTTGAGAGGGCCTCCTCTTGAGATGCGACGGGAACGCCGGGAACTCTTTCCCGACGAAGCAGGGAAAGGATCCCTCATCTCGAGCTACGAGGCGGAAACAGGGCTCCTCTGGATGTGGGCGGGACCCTCGTGTTTCCTCTCGAGTGGACACGGGTATGTCGGGGAACTTCTTGATTTGCACCAAGGGTGTGAAGGACCCTTTCGAAGTTCCAGAGGTGAGGTGTGATCAGCCTCGAGATGCCTCAGCGGAAATGGGCCTCATCTCGCCTGGAGGGGAGAACCTCCTGGATTTTGTCGAGTTGCGGCAGGTGTTCTCGAGTTACGACGGGGACGTCAGGGACCCGCTCTGTTTACCTCAGGAGAGGCCAGTCCCCATGCGAGTTGCTAGGGGCCATCTCGGGATTCCTCTCCCGTCCATGCCGGGGCCTCAGTCGTTGTGTGGAGTCGGGGCCGGAAACTGAGGATTCCTTTCCAGTGTTGCCATGGATCTTGGGGTGCTTCTGAGTCTCCCCAGGGGAGTCAGGCCTCGTCTCGAGTGGGGGCATGCACGTGCGCTTTCCTCCCGAGCTGCAGCAGCAGTGTCACGCTTCCTGTCACGTGGATCAAGGGATCTGTGGCTTTCCCTCGAGGCTGTCCCTCGAGGCTTTTCCACGAGGCTTTCCCCCAGGGCAGTGCCACGTGCCACCTTGGTGTGAGTCGATCCTCGGCGTGAAAAACGAGCCGGTGAAGGGAAAAGTCTTTCCCCTGGAATGGACTGAGACATCTGGGGGACTCTTGGAATGGTGGCACGACCCTGGAGTTCCTCTCGCCGTTCCTGTTGAGAGGGCCACCTCTTTAGATGCGACGGGAAGCCCGGGAACTCTTTCCCGACGAAGCAGGGATAGGATCCCTCATCTCGAGCTACGAGGCGGAAACGGGGCTCCTCTGGATGTGGGCGGGACCCTCGTGTTTCCTCTCGAGTGGAGACGGGTATGTCGGGGAACTTCTTGATTTGCACCAAGGGTGTGAAGGACCCTTTCGAAGTTCCAGAGGGGAGGTGTGATCAGCCTCGAGACGCCTCAGCGGAAATGGGCCTCATCTCGCTGGAGGGGAGAACCTCCTGGATTTTCTCGAGTTGCGGCAGGTCTTCTCGAGTTATGACGGGGACCTCAGGGACCCGCTCTGGTGGCCTCAGGAAAGGCCAGTCCCCATGCGAGTTGCTAGGGGACCTCTCGGAATTCCTCTCCCGTGCATGCCGGGGCCTCAGTCGTTGTGTGGAGTCGAGGCTGGAACCTGAGGATTCCTCTCCAGTGTTGCCATGGATCTTGGGGTTGCTTCTGAGTCTCCCCAGGGGAGTCAGGCCTCGTCTCGAGTTGGGACATGCACGTGCGCTTTCCTCCCGAGCTGCAGCAGTAGTGTCACGCTTCCTGTCACGTGGATCAAGGGATCTTTGGCTTTCCCGCGAGGCTTTCCCACGAGGCTTTCCCACAGGGCTGTGCCACGTGCCACCTTGGTGTGAGTCGATCCTCGGCGTGAAAGACGAGCCGGTGAAGGGAAAAGAGGATCCTCTGGAATAGACTGAGACATCTGGTGGACTCTTGGAATGGAGACACTACCCTGGAGTTCCTCCCGCCGTTCCTGTTGAAAAGGCCTCCTCTTGAGTTGGGACGGGAACGCCGGGAATTCTTTCCCAACGAAGCAGGAAAGGATCCCTCATCTCGAGCTACGAGGCAGAAACGGGGCTCCTCTGGATGTGGGCGGGACCCTCGTGATTCCTCTCGAGTGGAGACGGGTATGTCGGGGAACTTCTTGATTTGCACCAAGGGTGTGAAGGACCCTTTCGAAGTTCCAGAGGTGAGGTGTGATCAGCCTCGAGACACCTCAGCCGCAATGGGCCTCATCTCGCCTGGAGGGGAGAACCTCCTGGATTTTCTCGAGTTGCGCAGGTCTTCTCGAGTTCTGACGGGGATCTCAGGGACCCGCTCTGGTGGCATCAGGAAAGGCCAGTCCCCATGCGAGTTGCTAGGGGACCTCTCGGGATTCCTCTCCCGTCCATGCCGGGGCCTAAGACCTTGTGTGGAGTCGGGACCGGAGCCTGAGGATTCCTCTCCAGTGTTGCCATGGATCTTGGGGTGCTTCTGAGTCTCCCCAGGGGAGTCAGGCCTCGTCTCGAGTGGGGGCAGGCACGTGCGCTTTCCTCCCGAGCTGCAGCAGTAGTGTCACGCTTCCTGTCACGTGGATCAAGGGATCTGTGGCTTTCCCTCGAGGCTGCGAATCGAGGCTTTCCCACGAGGCTTTCCCACAGGGCTGTGCCACGTGCCACCTTGGTGTGAGTCGATCGTCGGCGTGAAAGACGAGCCGGTGAAGGGAAAAGAGGTTCCTCTGGAATGGACTGAGACATCTGGGGACTCTTGGAATGGTGGCACGACCCTGGAGTTCCTCTCGCCGTTCCTGTTGAGAGGGCCTCCTCTTGAGATGCGACGGGAACGCCGGGAATTCTTTCCCGACGAAGCAGGGAAAGGATCCCTCATCTCGAGCTACGAGGCGGAAACGGGGCTCCTCTGGATGTGGGCGGGACCCTCGTGTTTCCTCTCGAGTGGAGACGGGTATGTTGGGGAACTTCTTGATTTGCACCAAGGGTGTGAAGTACCCTTTCGAAGTTCCAGAGGTGAGGTGTGATCAGCCTCGAGACACCTCAGCGGAAATGGGCCTCATCTCGCCTGCAGGGGAGAACCTCCTGGATTTTCTCGAGTTGCGGCAGGTCTTCTCGAGTTACGACGGGGACCTCAGGGACCCGCTCTGGTGGCCTCAGGAAAGGCCAGTCCCCATGCGAGTTGCTAGGGGCCATCTCGGGATTCCTCTCCCGTCCATGCCGGGACCTAAGACCTTGTGTGGAGTCGGGGCCGGAACCGGAGGATTCCTCTCCAGTGTTGCACTGGATCTTGGGGGTGCTTCTGAGTCTCCCCAGGGGACTCAGGCCTCGTCTAGAGTGGGGGCATGCACGTGCGGTTTCCTCCCGAGCTGCAGCACTAGTGTCACGCTTCCTGTCACGTGGATCAAGGGATATTTGGCTTTCCCTCGAGACTGTCCCTCGAGGCTTTCCCACGAGGCTTTCCCACAGGGCTGTGCAACGTGCCACCTTGGTGTGAGTCGATCCTCGGCGTGAAAGATGAGCCGGTGAAGGGAAAAGAGGTTCCTCTGGAATGGACTGAGACATCTGGGGGACTCTTGGAATGTTGGCACGACCCTGGAGTTCCTCTCGCCGTTCCTGTTGAGAGGGCCTCCTCTTGAGATGCGACGGGACGGCCGGAAACTCTTTCCCAACGAAGCAGGGAAAGGATCCCTCATCTCAAGCTACGAGATGGAAACGGGGCTCCTCTGGATGTGGGCGGAACCCTCGTGATTCCTCTCGAGTGGAGACGGGTATGTCGGGGAACTTCTTGATTTGCACCAAGGGTGTGAAGGACCCTTTCGAATTTCCAGAGGGGAGGTGTGATCAGCCTCGAGACGCCTCAGGGGAAATGGGCCTCATCTCGCTGGAGGGGAGAACCTCCTGGATTTTCTCGAGTTGCGGCAGGTCTTCTCGAGTTATGACGGGGACCTCAGGGACCCGCTCTGGTGGCCTCAGGAAAGGCCAGTCCCCATGCGAGTTGCTAGGGGACCTCTCGGAATTCCTCTCCCGTGCATGCCGGGGCCTCAGTCGTTGTGTGGAGTCGAGGCCGGAACCTGGGGATTCCTCTCCAGTGTTGCCATGGATCTTGGGGTTGCTTCTGAGTCTCCCCAGGGGACTCAGGCCTCGTCTCGAGTTGGGACATGCACGTGCGCTTTCCTCCCGAGCTGCAGCAGTAGTGTCACGCTTCCTGTCACGTGGATCAAGGGATCTTTGGCTTTCCCGCGAGGCTTTCCCACGAGGCTTTCCCACAGGGCTATGCCACGTGCCACCTTGGTGTGAGTCGATCCTCGGCGTGAAAGACGAGCCGGTGAAGGGAAAAGTGGTTCCTATGGAATGGACTGAGACATCTGGGGAACTCTTGGAATGGTGGCACGACCCTGAAGTTCCTCTCGCCGTTCCTGTTGAGAGGGCCTCCTCTTGAGATGCGACGGGAACGCCGGGAACTCTTTCCCGACGAAGCAGGGAAAGGATCCCTCATTTCGAGCTACGATGCAGAAACGGGGCTCATCTGGATGTGGGCGGGACCCTCGTGTCTCCTCTCGAGTGGAGACGGGTATGTCGGGGAACTTCTTGATTTGCACCAACGGTGTGAAGGACCCTTTCAAGTTCCAGAGGTGAGGTGTGATCAGCCTCCAGACGCCTCAGCGGAAATGGCCCTCATCCCGCCGGGAAGGGAGAACCTCCTGGATTTTCTCGAGTTGCGGCATGTCTTCTCGAGTTACGACGGGGACCTCAGGGACCCGCTCTGGTGGCCTCAGGAAAGCCAGTCCCCATGCGCGTTGCAAGGGGACCACTCGGGATTCCTCTCCCGTCCATGCCGGGGCCTCAGTCGTTGTGTGGAGTCGGGGCCTGAACCTGAGGATTCCTCTCCAGTGTTGCTGTGGATCTTGGGGTGCTTCTGAGTCTCCCCAGGGCAGTCAGGACTCGTCTCGAGTGGGGGCATGCACGTGCGCTTTCCTCCCGAGCTGCAGCAGTAGTGTCATGCTTCCTGTCACGTGGATCAAGGTATCTGTGGCTTTCCCTCTAGGCTGTCCTTCGAGGCTTTCCCACGAGGCTTTCCCACAGGGCTGTGCCACGTGCCACCTTGGTGTGAGTCGATCCTCGGCGTGAAAGACGAGCCGGTGAAGGGAAAAGAGGTTCCTCTGGAATGGACTGAGACATCTGGGGGACTCTTGGAATGGTGGCACGACCCTGGAGTTCCTCTCGCCATTCCTGTTGAGAGGGCCTCCTCTTGAGATGCGACGGGAAAGCCGGGAACTCTTTCCCGACGAAGCAGGGAAAGGATCCCTCATCTCGAGCTACGAGGCGGAAACGGGGCTCCTCTGGATGCGGGCGGGACCCTCGTGATTCTTCTCGAGTGGAGACGGGTAAGTCGGGGATCTTCTTGATTGGCACCAAGGGTGTGAAGGACCCTTTCGAAGTTCCAGAGGGGAGGTGTGATCAGCCTCGAGACGCCTCAGCAGAAATGGGCCTCATCTCGCGTGGAGGGGAGAACCTCCTGGATTTTCTCGAGTTGCGGCAGGTCTTCTCGAGTTACGACGGGGACCTCAGGGACCCGCTCTGGTGGCCTCAGAAAAGGCCAATCCCCATGCGAGTTGCTAGGGGACCTCTCGGGATTCCTCTCCCGTCCATGCCGGGGCCTCAGTCCTTGTGTGGAGTCGGGGCCGGAACCTGAGGATTCCTCTCCAGTGTTGCCATGGATCTTGGGGTGCTTCTGAGTCTCCCCAGGGGAGTCAGGCCTCGTCTCGAGTGGGGGCATGCACGTGCACTTTCCTCCCGAGCTGCAGCAGTAGTGTCACGCTTCCTGCCACGTGGACCAAGGGATCTGTGGCTTTCCCTGGAGGCTGTCCCTCGAGGCTTTCCCACGAGGCTTTCCCACAGGGCTGTGCCACGTGCCACCTTGGTGTGAGTCGATCCTCGGCGTGACAGACGAGCCGGTGCAGGGAAAAGAGTTTCCTCTGGAATGGACTGAGACATCTGGGGGACTCTTGGAACGGTGGCACGACCCTGGAGCTCCTCTCGCCGTTTCTGTTGAGAGGTCCTCCTCTTCAGATGCGACGGGAACGCCGGGAACTCTTTCCCGACGAAGCAGGGAAAGGATCCCTCATCTCGAGCTATGAGGCGGAAACGTGGCTCCTCTGGATGTGGGCGAGACCCTCGTGATTCCTCTCAAGTGGAGACGGGTATGTCGGGGAACTTCTTGATTTGCACCAAGGGTGTGAAGGACCCTTTCAAGTTACAGAGGTGCGGTGTGATCAGCCTCCAGACGCCTCAGCGGAATTGGGCCTCATCTCGCCTGGAGGGGAGAACCTCCTGGATATTTTCGAGTTGAGGCAGGTCTTCTCGAGTTACGACGTGTACCTCAGGGACCCGCTCTGGTGGCCTCAGGAAAGGACACTCCCCATGCCAGTTGCTAGGGGACCTCTCGGGATTCCTCTCCCGTCCATGCCGGGGCCTAAGACCTTGTGTGGAGTTGGGGCCGGAACCTGAGGATACCTCTCCAGTGTTGCCATGTATCTTTGGGTGCTTCTGAGTCTCCCCAGGGGAGTCAGGCCTCGTCTCGAGTTGGGGCATGCACGTGCGCTTTCCTCCCGAGCTGCAGCAGTAGCGTCACGCTTCCTGTCACGTGGATCAAGGGATCTGTGGCTTTCCCTCGAGGCTTTCCCTCGAGGCTTTCCCACGAGGGTTTCCCACAGGGCTGTGCCACGTGCCACCTTGGTGTGAGTCGATCCTCGGCGTGAAATACGAGCCGGTGAAGGGAAAATAGGTTCCTCTGGAATGGACTGAGACATCTGGGGAACTCTTGGAATGGTGGCACGACCCTGGAGTTCCTCTCGCCGTTCCTGTTGAGAGGGCCTCCTCTTGAGTTGCGACGGGAACGCCGGGAACTCTTTCCCGACGAAGCAGGGAAAGGATCCCTAATCTCGAGCTATGAGGCGGAAACGGGGCTCCTCTGGATGTGGGCGGGACCCTCGTGTTTCCTCTCGAGTGGAGACGGGTATGTCGGGGAACTTCTTGATTTGCACCAAGGGTGTGAAGGACCCTTTCGAAGTTTCAGAGGTGAGGTGTGATCAGCCTCGAAACGCCTCAGCGGAAATGGGCCTCATCTCGCCTGGAGGGGAGAACCTCCTGGATTTTCTCGAGTTGCGGGAGGTCTTCTCGAGTTACGGCGGGGACCTCAGGGACCCGCTCTGGTGGCCTCAGGAAAGGACAGTCCCCATGCGAGTTGCTAGGGGACCTCTCGGGATTCCTCTCCCGTCCATGCCGGGGCCTGAGACCTTGGGTGGAGTCGGGGCCGGAACCTGAGGATTCCTCTCCAGTGTTGCCATGGATCTTGGGGTGCTTCTGAGTCTCCCCAGGGGAGTCAGGCCTCGTCTCCAGTGGGGGCATGCACGTGCGCTTTCCTCCCCAGCTGCAGAAGTAGTGTCACGCTTCCTGTCACATGGATCAAAGGATCTGTGGTTTTCCTTCGAGGCTGTCCCTCGAAGCTTTCCACGAGGCTTTCCCACAGGGCTGTGCCACGTGCCACCTTGGTGTGAGTCGATCCTCGGCGTGAAAGACGAGCCGGTGTAGGGAAAAGAGGTTCCTCTGGTATGGACTGAGACATCTGGGGGACTCTTGGAATGGTGGCAAGACCCTGGAGTTCCTCTCGCCGTTCGTGTTGAGAGGGACTCCTCTTGAGATGCGACGGGAACGCCGGGAACTCTTTCACGACGAAGAAGGGAAAGGATCCCTCATCTCGAGCTACGAGGCGGAAACGGGGCTCCTCTGGATGTGGGCGGGACCCTCGTGTTTCCTCTCGAGTGGAGACAGGTATGTCGGGGAACGTCTTGATTTGCACCAAGGGTGTGAAGGAGCCTTTCGAAGTTCCAGATGTGAGGTGTGATCAGCCTCGAGACGCTTCAGCGGAAATGGGCCTCATCTCGCCTGAAGGGGAGAACCTCCTGGATGTTCTCGAGTTGCGGCAGGTCTTCTCGAGTTACGACGGGGACCTCAGGGACCCGCTCTGGTGGCCTCAGGAAAGGCCAGTGCCCATGCGAGTTGCTAGGGTACCTCTCGGGATTCCTCTCCTGTCCATGCCGGGGCCTCAGTCCTTGTGTGGAGTCGGGGCCGGAACCTGAGGATTCCTCTCCAGTGTTGCCATGGATCTTGGGGTGCTTCTGAGTCTCCCCAGGGGAGTCAGGCCTCGTCTCGACTGGGGGCATGCACGTGCGCTTTCCTCCCGAGCTGCAGCAGTAGTGTCACGCTTCCTGTCCTGTGGATCAAGGGATCTGTGGCTTTCCCTCGAGACTGTCCCTCGAGGCTTTCCCACGAGGCTTTCCCACAGGGCTGTGCCACGTGCCACCTTGGTGTGAGTCGATCCTCAGCGTGAAATACGAGCCGGTGTAGGGAAAAGAGGTTCCTCTAGTATGGACTGAGACATCTGGGGGACTCTTGGAATGGTGGCACCACCCTGGAGTTCCTCTCGCCGTTCCTGTTGAGAGGGCCTCCTCTTGAGATGCGACGGGAACGCCGGGAACTCTTTCCCGACAAAGCAGGGAAAGGATCCCACATCTCGAGCTACGAGGCGGAAACGGGGCTCCTCTGTATGTGGGCGGGACGCTCGTGTTTCTTCTCGACTGGAGACGGGTATGTCGGCGAAATTCTTGATTTGCACTAAGGGTGTGAAGGACCCTTTTGAAGTTACAGATGTGAGGTGTGATCGGCCTCGAGTCCCCTCAGCCAAAATGGGCCTCATCTCGCCTGGAGTGGAGAACCTCCTGGATTTTCTCGAGTGGCGGCAGGTCTTCTCGAGTTACGACGGGGACCTCAGGGACCCGCTCTGGTGGCCTCAGGAAAGGCCAGTCCCCATGCGAGGTGCTAGGGGCCCTCTCGGGATTCCTCTCCCGTCCATGCCGGGGCCTAAGACCTTGTGTGGAGTCGGGAGCGGAACCTGAGGATTCCTCTCCAGTGTTGCCATGGATCTTGGGGGGCTTCTGAGTCTCCCCAGGGGAGTCAGTCCTAGTCTCGACTGGGGGCATTCACGTACGCTTTCCTCCCGAGCTGCAGCAGTAGTGTCACGCTACCTGTCACGTGGATCAAGGGATCTGTGGCTTTCCCGCGAGGCTGTCCCTCGAGGCTTTCCCACGAGTCTTTCCCAAAGGGCTGTGCCACCTGCCACCTTGGTGTGAGTTGATCCTCGTTGTGAAAGACGAGCCGGTGTAGGGAAAAGAGGTTCCTCCGGTATGGACTGAGACATCTGGGGGACTCTTGGAATGGTGGCACGACCCTGGAGTTCCTCTCGCCGTTCCTGTTGAGAGGGCCTCCACTTGAGATGCCACGGGAAAGCCGGGAAATTTTTCCCGACGAAGCAGGGAAAGGATCCCTCATCTCGAGATACCAGGCGGAAACGGGGCTCCTCTGGATGTGGGCGGGACCCTCGTGTTTCCTCTCGAGTGGAGACGGGTATGTCGGGGAACTTCTTGATTTGCACCAAGGGTGTGAAGGACCCTTTCGAAGTTCCAGACGTGAGGTGTGAGCAGCCTGGAGACGCCTCAGCGGAAATGGGCCTCATCTCGCCTGGAGGGGATAACCTCCTGGATTTTCTCGAGTGGCGGCAGGTCTTCTCGAGTTACGACGGGGACCTCAGGGACCCGCTCTGGTGGCCTCAGGAAAGGCCAGTCCCCATGCGAGTTGCTAGGGGACCTCTCGGGATTCCACTCCCGTCCATGCCGGGGCCTGAGTCCTTCTGTGGAGTCGGGGCCGGAACCTGAGGATTCCTCTCCAGTGTTGCCATGGATCTTGGGGTGCTTCTGAGTCTCCCCGGGGAGTCAGGCCTCGTCTCAAGTGGGGGCTTGCACGTGCGCTTTCCTCCCGAGCTGCAGCAGTAGTGTCACGCTTACTGTAACGTGGTTCAAGGGATCTGTGATGTTCCCTCGACGCTGTCCCTCGAGGCTTTCCCACGAGGCTTTCCCACAGGGCTGTGCCACGTGCCACCTTAGTGTGAGTCGATCCTCGGCGTGAAAGACGAGCCGGTGTATGGAAAAGAGGTTCCTCTGGTATGGACTGAGACATCTGGGGGACTCTTGGAATGGTGGCACGACCCTGGAGTTCCTCTCGCCGTTCCTGTTGAGAGGGCCTCCTCTTGAGTTGCCACGGGAACGCCGGGAACTCTTTTCCGATGAAGAAGGGAAAGGATCCCTCATCTCGAGATACCAGGCGGAAACGGGGCTCCTCTGGATGTGGGCGGGACCCTCGTGTTTCCTCTCGAGTGGAGACGGGTATGTCGGGGAACTTCTTGATTTGCACCAAGGGTGTGAAGGACCCTTTCGAAGTTCCAGAGGTGAGGTGTGATCAGCCTCGAGACGCTTCAGCTGAAATGGGCCTCATCTCGCCTGGAGGGGAGAACCTCCTGGATTTTCTCGAGTTGCGGCAGGTCTTCTCGAGTTACGACGGGGACCTCAGGGACCCGCTCTTGTGGCCTCAGGAAAGGCCAGGCCCCATGCGAGCTTCTAGGGGACCTCTCGGGATTCCTCTCCCGTGCATGCCGGGGCCTCAGTCCTTGTGTGGAGTCGAGGCCGGAACCTGAGGATTCCTCTCCAGGGTTGCCATGGATCTTCGGGTGCTTCTGAGTCTCCCCAGGGGAGTCAGGCCTCGTCTCTAGTTGGGGCATGCACGTGCGCTTTCCTCCCGTGCTGCAGCAGTAGTGTCACGCTTCCTGTCACGTGGATCAAGGGATCTGTGGCTTTCCCTCGAGGCTGTCCCTCGAGGCTTTCCCACGAGGCTTTCCCAAAGGGCTGTGTCACGTGCCACCTTGGTGTGAGTCGATCCTCGGCGTGAAAGACGAGCCGGTGAAGGGAAAAGAGGATCCTCTGGTATGGACTGAGACATCTGGGGGACTAATGGAATGGTGGCACGACCCTGGAGTTCCTCTCGCCATTCCTGTTGAGAGGGCCTCCTCTTGAGATGCCACGGGAAAGCCGGGAAATTTTTCCCGACGAAGCAGGGAAAGGATCCCTCATCTCGAGATACCAGGCGGAAACGAGGCTCCTCTGGATGTGGGCGGGACCCTCGTGTTTCCTCTCGAGGGGAGACGGGTATGTCGGGGAACTTTTGATTTGCACCAAGGGTGTGAAGGACCCTTTCGAAGTTCCAGAGGTGAGGTGTGATCGGCCTCGAGTCCCCTCAGCGGAAATGGGCCTCCTCTCGCCTGGACGGGAGAACCTCCTGGATTTTCTCGAGTTGCGGCACGTCTTCTCGAGTTACGACGGGGACCTCAGGGACCCGCTCTGGTGGCCTCAGGAAAGGCCAGTCCCCATGCGAGTTGCTAGGGGACCTCTCGGGATTCCTCTCCCGTCCATGCCGGGGTCTAAGACCTTGTGTGGAGTCGGAGTCGGAACCTGAGTATTCCTCTCCAGTGTTGCCATGGATCTTGGGGTGCCTCTGAGTCTCCCCAGGGGAGTCAGGCATCCTCTCCAGTGGGGGCATGCACGTGCGCTTTCCTCACGAGCTGCAGCAGGAGTGTCACGCTTCCTGTCACGTGGATCAAGGGATCTGTGGCTTTCCCTCGAGGCTGTCCCTCGAGGCTTTCCCACGAGGCTTTCCCACAGGGCTGTGCCACGTGCCACCTTGGTGTGAGTCGATCCTCGGCGTGAAAGACGAGCCGGTGAAGGGAAAAGAGTTTCCTCTGGAATGGACGGAGACATCTGGGGGACCCTTGGAATGGTGGCACGACCCTGGAGTTCTCTCGCCGTTCCTGTTGAGAGGGCCTCCTCTTGAGATGCGACGGGAACGCCGGGAACTCTTTCCCGACGAAGCAGGGAAAGGATCCCTCATCTCGAGCTACGAGGCGGAAACGGGGCTCCTCTGGATGTGGGCGGGACCCTCGTGTTTCGTCTCGAGTGGAAACGGGTATGTCGGGGAACTTCTTGATTTGCACCAAGGGTGTGAAGGACCCTTTAGAAGTTCCAGAGGTGAGGTGTGATCAGCCTCGAGACGCCTCAGTGGAAATGGGCCTCATCTCGCCTGGAGGGGAGAACCTCCTGGATTTTCTCGAGTTGCGGCAGGTTTTCTCGTGTTACGACGGGGACCTCAGGGACCCGCTCTGGTGGCCTCAGGAAAGGCCAGTCCCCATGCGAGTTGCTAGGGCACTTCTCGGGATTCCTCTCCCGTCCATGACGGTGCCTCAGTCCTTGGGTGGAGTCGGGGCCGGAACGTAAGGATTCCTCTCCAGTGTTGCCATGGATCTTGGGGTGCTTCTGAGTCTCCCCAGGGGAGTCAGGCCTCGTCACGAGTGGGGCATGCACGTTCGCTTTCCTCCCGAGCTGCAACAGTAGTGTCACTCTTCCTGTCACGTGGATCAAGGGATCTGTGGCTTTCCCTCGAGGCTGTCCCTCGAGGCTTTCCCACAGGGCTGTGCCACGTGCCACCTTGGTGTGAGTCAATCCTCGGCGTGAAAGACGAGCCGTTGAAGGGAAAAGAGGTTCCTCTGGAATGGACTGAGACATCTGGGGGACTCTTGGAATGGTGGCACGACCCTGGAGTTCCTCTCACCGTTCCTGTTGAGAGGGCCTCCTCTTGAGATGAGACGGGAACGCCGGGAACTCTTTCCCGACGAAGCAGGGAAAGGATCCCTCATCTCGAGCTACGACGCGGAAACGGGGCTCCTCTGGATGTGGGCGGGACCCTCGTGATTCCTCTCGAGGGGAGACGGGTATGTCGGGGAACTTCTTGATTAGCACCAAGGGAGTGAAGGACCCTTTCGAAGTTCCAGAGGGGAGGTGTGATCAGCCTCGAGACGCCTCAGCGGAAATGGGCCTCATATCGCCTGTAGGGGAGAACCTCCTGGATTTTCTCGAGTTGCGGCAGGTCTTCTCGAGTTACGACGGGGACCTCAGGGACCCGCACTTGTGGCCTCAGGAAAGACCAGTCCCCATGCGAGTTGCTAGGGGACCTCTCGGGATTCCTCTCCCGTCCATGCCGGGGCCTCAGTCCTTGTGTGGAGTCGGGGCCGGAACCTGAGGATTCCTCTCCAGTGTTGCCATGGAACTTGGGGTGCTTCTGTGTCTCCCCAGGGGAGTCAGGCCTCGTCTCGAGTGGGGGCATGCACGTGCGCTTTCCTCCCGAGCTGCAGCAGTAGTGTCACGCTTCCTGCCACGTGGACCAAGGGATCTGTGGCTTTCCCTCGAGGCTGTCCCTCGAGGCTTTCCCACGAGGCTTTCCCACAGGGCTGTGCCACGTGCCACCTTGGTGTGAGTCGATCCTCGGCGTGACAGACGAGCCGGTGCAGGGAAAAGAGTTTCCTCTGGTATGGACTGAGACATCTGGGGGACTCTTGGAATGGTGGCACGACCCTGGAGTTCCTCTCGCCATTCCTGTTGAGAGGGCCTCCTCTTGAGATGCGACGGGAACGCCGGGAACTCTTTCCCGACGAAGCAGGGAAAGGATCCCTCATCTCGAGCTACGAGGCGGAAACGGGGCTCCTCTGGATGCTGGCGGGACCCTAGTGATTCTTCTCGAGTGGAGACGGGTAAGTCGGGGAACTTCTTGATTGTCACCAAGGGTGTGAAGGACCCTTTCGAAGTTCCAGAGGGGAGGTGTGATCAGCCACGAGACGCCTCAGCAGAAATGGGCCTCATCTCGCCTGGAGGAGAGAACCTCCTGGATTTTCTCGAGTTGCGGGAGGTCTTCTCGAGTTACGGCGGGGACCTCAGGGACCCGATCTGGTGGCCTCAGGAAAGGAAGTCCCCATGCGAGTTGCTAGGGGCTATCTCAGGATTCCTCTCCCGTCCATGCCAGGGCCTGTGTCCTTGGGTGGAGTCGGGGCCGGAACCTGAGGATACCTCTCCAGTGTTGCCATGGATCTTGGGGTGCTTCTGAGTCTCCCCAGGGGAGTCAGGCATCCTCTCCAGTGGGGGCATGCACGTGTGCTTTCCTCCCAAGCTGCAGCAGTAGTGTCACGCTTCCTGTCACGTGGATCAAAGGATCTGTGGCTTTCCCTCTAGGCTGTCCCTCGAGGCTTTCCCACGAGGCTTTCCCACAGGATTGTGCCACGTGCCACCTTGGTGTGAGTCGATCCTCGGTGTGAAAGACGAGCCGATGAAGGGAAAAGAGGTTCCTCTGGAATGGACTGAGACATCTAGGGGCCTCTTGGAATGGTGGCACGACCCTCGAGTTCCTCTCGCCGTTCCTGTTGAGAGTGCCTCCTCTTGAGATGCGACGGGAACGCCGGGAACTCTTTCCCGACGAAGCAGGAAAAGGATCCCTCATCTCGAGCTACGAGGCGGAAACGGGGGCTCCTCTGGATGTGGGCGGGACCCTCGTGTTTCCTCTCGAGTGGAGACGGGTATGTAGGGGATCTTCTTGATTTGCACCAAGGGTGGGAAGGACCCTTTCGAAGTTCCAGAGGTGAGGTGTGATCAGCCTCGAGACGCCTCAGCGGAAATGGGCCTCATCTCGCCTGGAGGGGAGAACCTCCTGGATTTTCTCGAGTTGCGGCAGGTCTTCTCGAGTTACGACGGGGACCTCAGGAACCCGATGTGGTGGCCTCAGGAAAGGCAAGTCCGCATGCGAGTTGCTAGGGGCCATCTCGGGATTCCTCTCCCGTCCATGCCGGGGCCGAAGACCTTGTGTGGAGTCGGGGCCGGAACCTGAGCATTCCTCTCCAGGGTTGACATGGATATTGGGGTGCTTCTGAGTCTCCCCAGGGGAGTCAGGCCTCGTATCGTGTGGGGGCTTGCACGTGCGCTTTCCTCCCGAGCTGCAGCAGTAGTGCCACGCTTCCTGTCACGTGGATCAAGGGATCTGTGGCTTTCCCTCGAGGCTGTCCCTCGAGGCTTTCCCAGGAGGCTTTCCCACAAGGCTCTTCCACGTGCCACCTTGGTGTGAGTCGATCCTCGGCGTGAAAGACGAGCCGGTGAAGGGAAAAGAGGTTCCTCTGCAATGGACTGAGACATCTGGGGGACTCTTGGAATGGTGGCACGACCCTGGAGTTCCTTTCGCCGTTCCTGTTGAGAGGGCCTCCTCTTGAGATGCGACGGGAACGCCGGGAACTCTTTCCCGACGAAGCAGGGAAAGGATCCCTCATTTTGAGCTACGAGGCGGAAACGGGGCTCCTCTGGATGTGGGCGGGACCCTCGTGTTTCCTCTCGAGTGGAGACGGGTATGTCGGGGAACTTCTTGATTTGCACCATGGGTGTGAAGGACCCTTTTGAAGTTCCAGAGGTCAGGTGTGATCAGCCTGGAGACGCCTCAGCGGAAATGGGCCTCATCTCGCCTGGAGGGGAGAACCTCCTGGATTTTCTCGAGTTGCCGCAGGTCTTCTCGAGTTACGACGGGGACCTCAGGGACCCGCTCTGGTGGCCTCAGGAAAGGCCAGTCCCCATGCGAGTTGCTAGGATACCTGTCGGGATTCCTCTCCCGTCCATGTCGGCGCCTCAGTCCTTGTGTGGAGTCGGGGCCGGAACCTGAGGATTCCTCTCCAGTGTTTCCATGGATCTTGGGGTGCTTCTGAGTCTCCCCGGGGAGTCAGGCCTCGTCTCAAGTGGGGGCTTGCACGTGCGCTTTCCTCCCGAGCTGCAGCAGTAGTGTCACGCTTCCTGTAACGTGGTTCAAGGGATCTGTGACGTTCCCTCGACGCTGTCCCTCGAGGCTTTCCCACGAGGCTTTCCCACAGGGCTGTGCCACATGCCACCTTAGTGTGAGTCGATCCTCGGCGTGAAAGACGAGCCGGTGTATGGAAAAGAGGTTCCTCTGGTATGGACTGAGACATCTGGGGGACTCTTGGAATGGTGGCACGACCCTGGAGTTCCTCTCGCCGTTCCTGTTGAGAGGGCCTCCTCTTGAGTTGCCACGGGAACGCCGGGAACTCTTTTCCGACGAAGAAGGGAAAGGATCCCTCATCTCGAGATACCAGGCGGAAACGGGGCTCCTCTGGATGTGGGCGGGGACCCTCGTGTTTCCTCTCGAGTGGAGACGGGTATGTCGGGGAACTTCTTGATTTGCACCAAGGGTGTGAAGGACCCTTTCGAAGTTCCAGAGGTGAGGTGTGATCAGCCTCGAGACGCTTCAGCTGAAATGGGCCTCATCTCGCCTGGAGGGGAGAACCTCCTGGATTTTCTCGAGTTGCGGCAGGTCTTCTCGAGTTACGACGGGGACCTCAGTGACCCGCTCTTGTGGCCTCAGGAAAGGCCAGGCCCCATGCGATTTGCTAGGGGACCTCTCGGGATTCCTCTCCCGTCCATGCCGGGGCCTCAGTCCTTGTGTGGAGTCGAGGCCGGAACCTGAGGATTCCTCGCCAGGGTTGCCATGGATCTTCGGGTGCTTCTGAGTCTCCCCAGGGGAGTCAGGCCTCGTCTCGAGTGGGGCCATGCACGTGCGCTTTCCTCCCGAGCTGCAGCAGTAGTGTCACGCTTCCTGTCACGTGGATCAAGGGATCTGTGGCTTTCCCTCGCGGCTGTCCCTCGAGGCTTTCCCACGAGGCTTTCCCACAGGGCTGTGCCACGTGCCACCTTGGTGTGAGTCGATCCTCGGCGTGAAAGACGAGCCCGTGAAGGGAAAAGAGGTTCCTCTGGAATGGACTGAGACATCTGGGGGACTCTTGGAATGGTGGCACGACCCTGGAGTTCCTCTCGCCGTTCCTGTTGAGAGGGCCTCCTGTTGAGATGCGACGGGAACGCCGGGAACTCTTTCCCGACGAAGCAGGGAAAGGATCCCTCATCTCGAGCTACGAGGCGGAAACGGGGCTCCTCTGGATGTGGGCGGGACCCTCGTGATTCCTCTCGAGTGGAGACGGGTATTTTGGGGAACTTCTTGATTTGCACCAAGGGTGTGAAGGACCCTTTCGAAGTTTCAGAGGTGAGGTGTGATCAGCCTCGAAACGCCTCAGCGGAAATGGGCCTCATCTCGCCTGGAGGGGAGAACCTCCTGGATTTTCTCGAGTTGCGGGAGGTCTTCTCGAGTTACGGCGGGGACCTCAGGGACCCGCTCTGGTGGCCTCAGGAAAGGACAGTCCCCATGCGAGTTGCTAGGGGACCTCTCGGGATTCCTCTCCCGTCCATGCCGGGGCCTGAGACCTTGGGTGGAGTCGGGGCCGGAACCTGAGGATTCCTCTCCAGTGTTGCCATGGATCTTGGGGTGCTTCGGAGTCTCCCCAGGGGAGTCAGGCCTCGTCTCGAGAGGGGGCATGCACGTGCGCTTTCCTCCCGAGCTGCAGCAGTAGTGTCACGCTTCCTGTCACGTGGATCAAGGGATCTGTGGCTTTCCCTCGAGGCTGTCCCTCGAGGCTTTCCCACGAGGCTTTCCCACAGGGCTGTGCCACGTGCCACCTTGGTGTGAGTCGATCCTCGGCGTGAACGACGAGCCGGTGAAGGGAAAAGAGGTTCCTCTGGAATGGACTGAGACATCTGGGGGACTCTTGGAATGGTGGCACGACCCTGGAGTTCCTCTAACCGTTCCTGTTAAGAGGGCCTCCTGTTGAGATGCGACGGGAACGCCGGGAACTCTTTCCCGACGAAGCAGGGAAAGGATCCCTCATCTCGAGCTACGAGGCGGAAACGGGGCTCCTTTGGATGTGGGCGGGACCCTCGTGATTCCTCTCGAGTGGAGACGGCTAGGTCGGGGAAGTTCTTGATTTGCACCAAGGGTGTGAAGGACCCTTTCGAAGTTCAAGAGATGAGAAGTGATCAGCCTCGAGACGCCTCAGCGGAAATGGGCCTCATCTCGCCTGGAGGGGAGAACCTCCTGGATTTTCTCGAGTTGAGGCAGGTCTTCTCGAGTTACGACGGGGACCACAGGGACCCGCTCTGGTGGCCTCAGGAAAGGCCAGTCCCCATGCGAGTTGCTAGGGGACCACTCGGGATTCCTCTCCCGTCAATGCCGGGGCCTCAGTCCTTGTGTGGATTCGGGGACGGAACCTGAGGATTCCTCTCCAGTGTTGCCATGGATCTTGGGGTGCTTCTGAGTCTCCCCAGGGGAGTTAGGCCTCGTCTCGAGTGGGGGCATTCACGTGCGCTTCCTCCCGAACTGCAGCAGTAGTGCCACGTTTCCTGTCACGTGGATCAAGGGATCTGTGGCTTTCCCTCGAGGCTGTCCCTCGAGGCTTTCCCACGAGGCTTTCCCACAGGGCTGTGCCACGTGCCACCTTGGTGTGAGTCGATCCTCGCGTGAAAGACGAGCCGGTGAAGGGAAAAGAGGTTCCTCTGGAATGGACTGAGACATCTGGGGGACTCTTGGAATGGTGGCACGACCCTGGAGTTCCTCTCGCCATTCCTGTTGAGAGGGCTCCTCTTGAGATGCAACGGGAACGCCGGGAACTCTTTCCCGACGAAGCAGGGAAAGGATCCCTCATCTCGAGCTACGAGGCGGAAACGGGGCTCCTCTGGATGTGGGCGGGACCCTCGTGATTCCTCTCGAGTGGAGACGGCTAGGTCGGGGAACTTCTTGATTTGCACCAAGGGTGTGAAGGACCCTTTCGAAGTTCCAGAGGTGAGGTGTGATCAGCCTCGAGACGCCTCAGCGGAAATGGGCCTCATCTCGCCTGGAGGGGAGAACCCTCCTGGATTTTCTCGAGTTTCGGCAGGTCTTCTCGAGTTACGACGGGGACCTCAGGGACCCGCTCTGGTGGCCTCAGGAAAGGCTAGTCCCCATGGCGAGTTGCTAGGGGACCTCTCGGGATTCCTCTCCCGTCCATGCCGGGGCCTCAGTATTTGTGTGGAGTCGGGTCCGGAACCTGAGGATTCCTCTCCAGTGTTGCCATGGATCTTGGGGTGCTTCTAAGTCTCCCCAGGGGAGTCAGGCCTCGTCTCGAGTGGGGCCATGCACGTGCGCTTTCCTCCCGAGCTGCAGCAGTAGTGTCACGCTTCCTGTCACGTGGATCAAGGGATCTGTGGCTTTCCCTCGAGGCTGTCCCTCGAGGCTTTCCCACGAGGCTTTCCCACAGGGCTGTGCCACGTGCCACCTTGGTGTGAGTCAATCCTCGGCGTGAAAGACGAGCCGGTGAAGGGAAAAGAGGTTCCTCTGGAATGGACTGAGACATCTGGGGGACTCTTGGAATGGTGGCACGACCCTGGAGTTCCTCTCGCCGTTCCTGTTGAGAGGGCCTCCTCTTGAGATGCGACGGGAACGCCGGGAACTCTTTCCCGACGAAGCAGGGAAAGGATCCCTCATCTCGAGCTACGAGGCGGAAACGGGGCTCCTCTGGATGTGGGCGGGACCCTCGTGATTCCTCTCGAGTGGAGACGGGTATGTCGGGGAACTTCTTGATTTGCACCAAGGGTGTGAAGGACCCTTTCGAAGTTCCAGAGGTGAGGTGTGATCAGCCTCGAGACGCCTCAGCCGAAATGGGCCTCATCTCGCCTGGAGGGGAGAACCTCCTGGATTTTCTCGAGTTGCGGCAGGTCTTCTCGAGTTACGACGGGGACCTCAGGGACCCGCTCTGGTGGCCTCAGGAAAGGCCAGTCCCCATGAGAGTTGCTAGGGGACCTCTCGGGATTCCTCTCCCGTCCATGCCGGGGCCTCAGTCCTTGTGTGGAGTCGGGTTCGGAACCTGAGGATTCCTCTCCAGTGTTGCCATGGATCTTGGGGTGCTTCTGAGTCTCCCCAGGGGAGTCAGGCCTCGTCTCGAGTGGGGGCATGCACGTGCGCTTTCCTCCCGAGCTGCAGCAGTAGTGTCACGCTTCCTGTCACGTGGATCAAGGGATCTGTGGCTTTCCCTCGAGGCTTTCCCTCGAGGCTTTCCCACGAGGCTTTCCCACAGGGCTGTGCCACGTGCCACCTTGGTGTGAGTCGATCCTCGGCGTGAAAGACGAGCCGGTGAAGGGAAAAGAGGTTCCTCTGGAATGGACTGAGACATCTGGGGGACTCTTGGAATGGTGGCACGACCCTGGAGTTCCTCTCGCCGTTCCTGTTGAGAGGGCCTCCTCTTGAGATGCGACGGGAACGCCGGGAACTCTTTCCCGACGAAGCAGGGAAAGGATCCCTCATCTCGAGCTACGAGGCGGAAACGGGGCTCCTCTGGATGTGGGCGGGACCCTCGTGATTCCTCTCGAGTGGAGACGGGTATGTCGGGGAACTTCTTGATTTGCACCAAGGGTGTGAAGGACCCTTTCGAAGTTCCAGAGGTGAGGTGTGATCAGCCTCGAGACGCCTCAGCCGAAATGGGCCTCATCTCGCCTGGAGGGGAGAACCTCCTGGATTTTCTCGAGTTGCGGCAGGTCTTCTCGAGTTACGACGGGGACCTCAGGGACCCGCTCTGGTGGCCTCAGGAAAGGCCAGTCCCCATGCGAGTTGCTAGGGGACCTCTCGGGATTCCTCTCCCGTCCATGCCGGGGCCTCAGTCCTTGTGTGGAGTCGGGTTCGGAACCTGAGGATTCCTCCCAGTGTTGCCATGGATCTTGGGGTGCTTCTGAGTATCCCCAGGGGAGTCAGGCCTCGTCTCGAGTGGGGGCATGCACGTGCGCTTTCCTCCCGAGCTGCAGCAGTAGTGTCACGCTTCCTGTCACGTGGATCAAGGGATCTGTGGCTTTCCCTCGAGGCTTTCCCTCGAGGCTTTCCCACGAGGCTTTCCCACAGGGCTGTGCCACGTGCCACCTTGGTGTGAGTCGATCCTCGGCGTGAAAGACGAGCCGGTGAAGGGAAAAGAGGTTCCTCTGGAATGGACTGAGACATCTGGGGGACTCTTGGAATGGTGGCACGACCCTGGAGTTCCTCTCGCCGTTCCTGTTGAGAGGGCCTCCTCTTGAGATGCAACGGGAACGCCGGGAACTCTTTCCCGACGAAGCAGGGAAAGGATCCCTCATCTCGAGCTACGAGGCGGAAACGGGGCTCCTCTGGATGTGGGCGGGACCCTCGTGATTCCTCTCGAGTGGAGACGGCTATGTCGGGGAACTTCTTGATTTGCACCAAGGGTGTGAAGGAGCCTTTCTAAGTTCCAGAGGTGAGGTGTGATCAGCCTCGAGACGCCTCAGCGGAAATGGGCCTCATCTCGCCTGGAGGGGAGAACCTCCTGGATTTTCTCGAGTTGCGGCAGGTCTTCTCGAGTTACGACGGGGACCTCAGGGACCCGCTCTGGTGGCCTCAGGAAAGGCCAGTCCCCATGCGAGTTGCTAGGGGACCTCTCGGGATTCCTCTCCCGTCCATGCCGGGGCCTCAGTCCTTGTGTGGAGTCGGGGCCGGAACCTGAGGATTCCTCTCCAGTGTTGCCATGGATCTTGGGGTGCTTCTGAGTCTCCCCAGGGGAGTCAGGCCTCGTCTCGAGAGGGCGCATGCACGTGCGCTTTCCTCCCGAGCTGCAGCAGTCGTGTCACGCTTCCTGTCACGTGGATCAAGGGATCTGTGGCTTTCCCTCGAGGCTGTCCCTCGAGGCTTTCCCACGAGGCTTTCCCACAGGGCTGTGCCACGTGCCACCTTGGTGTGAGTCGATCCTCGGCGTGAAAGACGAGCCGGTGAAGGGAAAAGTGGTTCCTCTGGAATGGACTGAGACATCTGGGGGACTCTTGGAATGGTGGCACGACCCTGGAGTTCCTCTCGCCGTTCCTGTTGAGAGGGCCTCCTGTTGAGATGCGACGGGAACGCCGGGAACTCTTTCCCGACGAAGCAGGGAAAGGATCCCTCATCTCGAGCTACGAGGCGGAAACGGGGCTCCTCTGGATGTGGGCGGGACCCTCGTGATTCCTCTCGAGTGGAGACGGCTAGGTCGGGGAAGTTCTTGATTTGCACCAAGGGTGTGAAGGACCCTTTCGAAGTTCCAGAGATGAGAAGTGATCAGCCTCGAGACGCCTCAGCGGAAATGGGCCTCATCTCGCCTGGAGGGGAGAACCTCCTGGATTTTCTCGAGTTGCGGCAGGTCTTCTCGAGTTACGACGGGGACCTCAGGGACCCGCTCTGGTGGCCTCAGGAAAGGCCAGTCCCCATGCGAGTTGCTAGGGGACCTCTCGGGATTCCTCTCCCGTCCATGCCGGGGCCTCAGTCCTTGTGTGGATACGGGGCCGGAACCTGAGGATTCCTCTCCAGTGTTGCCATGGATCTTGGGGTGCTTCTGAGTCTCCCCAGGGGAGTCAGGCCTCGTCTCGAGTGGGGGCATTCACGTGCGCTTTCCTCCCGAGCTGCAGCAGTAGTGTCACGCTTCCTGTCACGTGGATCAAGGGATCTGTGGCTTTCCCTCGAGGCTTTCCCTCGAGGCTTTCCCACGAGGCTTTCCCACAGGGCTGTGCCACGTGCCACCTTGGTGTGAGTCGATCCTCGGCGTGAAAGACGAGCCGGTGAAGGGAAAAGAGGTTCCTCTGGAATGGACTGAGACATCTGGGGGACTCTTGGAATGGTGGCACGACCCTGGAGTTCCTCTCGCCGTTCCTGTTGAGAGGGCCTCCTCTTGAGATGCGACGGGAACGCCGGGAACTCTTTCCCGACGAAGCAGGGAAAGGATCCCTCATCTCGAGCTACGAGGCGGAAACGGGGCTCCTCTGGATGTGGGCGGGACCCTCGTGATTCCTCTCGAGTGGAGACTGCTAGGTCGGGGAACTTCTTGATTTGCACCAAGGGTGTGAAGGAGCCTTTCGAAGTTCCAGAGGGGAGGTGTGATCAGCCTCGAGACGCCTCAGCAGAAATGGGCCTCATCTCGCCTGGAGGGGAGAACCTCCTGGATTTTCTCGAGTTGCGGCAGGTCTTCTCGAGTTACGACGGGGACCTCAGGGACCCGCTCTGGTGGCCTCAGGAAAGGCCAGTCCCCATGCGAGTTGCTAGGGGACCTCTCGGGATTCCTCTCCCGTCCATGCCGGGGCCTCAGTCCTTGTGTGGAGTCGGGGCCGGAACCTGAGGATTCCTCTCCAGTGTTGCCATGGATCTTGGGGTGCTTCTGAGTCTCCCCAGGGGAGTCAGGCCTCGTCTCGAGAGGGGGCATGCACGTGCGCTTTCCTCCCGAGCGGCAGCAGTAGTGTCACGCTTCCTGTCACGTGGATCAAGGGATCTGTGGCTTTCCCTCGAGGCTGTCCCTCGAGGCTTTTCCACGAGGCTTTCCCACAGGGCTGTGCCACGTGCCACCTTGGTGTGAGTCGATCCTCGGCGTGAAAGACGAGCCGGTGAAGGGAAAAGAGGTTCCTCTGGAATGGACTGAGACATCTGTGGGACTCTTGGAATGGTGGCACGACCCTGGAGTTCCTCTCGCCATTCCTGTTGAGAGGGCCTCCTCTTGAGATGCGACGGGAACGCCGGGAACTCTTTCCCGACGAAGCAGGGAAAGGATCCCTCATCTCGAGCTACGAGGCGGAAACGGGGCTCCTCTGGATGTGGGCGGGACCCACGTGATTCCTCTCGAGTGGAGACGGCTATGTCGGGGAACTTCTTGATTTGCACCAAGGGTGTGAAGGACCCTTTCGAAGTTCCAGAGGTGAGGTGTGATCAGCCTCGAGACGCCTCAGCGGAAATGGGCCTCATCTCGCCTGGAGGGGAGAACCTCCTGGATTTTCTCGAGTTGCGGCAGGTCTTCTCGAGTTACGACGGGGACCTCAGGGACCCGCTCTGTTGGCCTCAGGAAAGGCCAGTCCCCATGCGAGTTGCTAGGGGACCTCTCGGGATTCCTCTCCCGTCCATGCCGGGGCCTCAGTCCTTGTGTGGAGTCGGGGCCGGAACCTGAGGATTCCTCTCCAGTGTTGCCATGGATCTTGGGGTGCTTCTGAGTCTCCCCAGGGGAGTCAGGCCTCGTCTCGAGTGGGGGCATGCACGTGCGCTTTCCTCCCGAGCTGCAGCAGTAGTGTCACGCTTCCTGTCACGTGGATCAAGGGATCTGTGGCTTTCCCTCGAGGCTGTCCCTCGAGGCTTTCCCACGAGGCTTTCCCACAGGGCTGTGCCACGTGCCACCTTGGTGTGAGTCGATCCTCGGCGTGAAAGACGAGCCGGTGAAGGGAAAAGAGGTTCCTCTGGAATGGACTGAGACATCTGGGGGACTCTTGGAATGGTGGCACGACCCTGGAGTTCCTCTCGCCGTTCCTGTTGAGAGGGCCTCCTCTTGAGATGCGACGGGAACGCCGGGAACTCTTTCCCGACGAAGCAGGGAAAGGATCCCTCATCTCGAGCTACGAGGCGGAAACGGGGCTCCTCTGGATGTGGGCGGGACCCTCGTGATTCCTCTCGAGTGGAGACGGGTATGTCGGGGAACTTCTTGATTTGCACCAAGGGTGTGAAGGACCCTTTCGAAGTTCCAGAGGGGAGGTGTGATCAGCCTCGAGACGCCTCAGCGGAAATGGGCCTCATCTCGCCTGGAGGGGAGAACCTCCTGGATTTTCTCGAGTTGCGGCAGGTCTTCTCGAGTTACGACGGGGACCTCAGGGACCCGCTCTGGTGGCCTCAGGAAAGGCCAGTCCCCATGCGAGTTGCTAGGGGACCTCTCGGGATTCCTCTCCCGTCCATGCCGGGGCCTCAGTCCTTGTGTGGAGTCGGGGCCGGAACCTGAGGATTCCTCTCCAGTGTTGCCATGGATCTTGGGGTGCTTCTGAGTCTCCCCAGGGGAGTCAGGCCTCGTCTCGAGTGGGGGCATGCACGTGCGCTTTCCTCCCGAGCTGCAGCAGTCGTGTCACGCTTCCTGTCACGTGGATCAAGGGATCTGTGGCTTTCCCTCGAGGCTGTCCCTCGAGGCTTTCCCACGAGGCTTTCCCACAGGGCTGTGCCACGTGCCACCTTGGTGTGAGTCGATCCTCGGCGTGAAAGACGAGCCGGTGAAGGGAAAAGAGGTTCCTCTGGAATGGACTGAGACATCTGGGGGACTCTTGGAATGGTGGCACCACCCTGGAGTTCCTCTCGCCGTTCCTGTTGAGAGGGCCTCCTCTTGAGATGCGACGGGAACGCCGGGAACTCTTTCCCGACGAAGCAGGGAAAGGATCCCTCATCTCGAGCTACGAGGCGGAAACGGGGCTCCTCTGGATGTGGGCGGGACCCTCGTGATTCCTCTCGAGTGGAGACGGCTATGTCGGGGAACTTCTTGATTTGCACCAAGGGTGTGAAGGACCCTTTCGAAGTTCCAGAGGGGAGGTGTGATCAGCCTCGAGACGCCTCAGCGGAAATGGGCCTCATCTCGCCTGGAGGGGAGAACCTCCTGGATTTTCTCGAGTTGCGGCAGGTCTTCTCGAGTTACGACGGGGACCTCAGGGACCCGCTCTGGTGGCCTCAGGAAAGGCCAGTCCCCATGCGAGTTGCTAGGGGACCTCTCGGGATTCCTCTCCCGTCCATGCGGGGGCCTCAGTCCTTTTTGGAGTCGGGGCCGGAAACTTAGGATTCCTCTCCAGTGTTGCCATGGATTTTGGGGTGCTTCTGAGTCTCCCCAGTGGAGTCAGGCCTCGTCTCGAGTGGGGGCATGCACGTGCGCTTTCCTCCCGAGCTGCAGCAGTCGTGTCACGCTTCCTGTCACGTGGATCAAGGGATCTGTGGCTTTCCCTCGAGGCTGTCCCTCGAGGCTTTCCCACGAGGCTTTCCCACAGGGCTGTGCCACGTGCCACCTTGGTGTGAGTCGATCCTCGGCGTGAAAGACGAGCCGGTGAAGGGAAAAGAGGTTCCTCTGGAATGGACTGAGACATCTGGGGGACTCTTGGAATGGTGGCACGACCCTGGAGTTCCTCTCGCCGTTCCTGTTGAGAGGGCCTCCTCTTGAGATGCGACGGGAACGCCGGGAACTCTTTCCCGACGAAGCAGGGAAAGGATCCCTCATCTCGAGCTACGAGGCGGAAACGGGGCTCCTCTGGATGTGGGCGGGACCCACGTGATTCCTCTCGAGTGGAGACGGCTATGTCGGGGAACTTCTTGATTTGCACCAAGGGTGTGAAGGACCCTTTCGAAGTTCCAGAGGTGAGGTGTGATCAGCCTCGAGACGCCTCAGCGGAAATGGGCCTCATCTCGCCTGGAGGGGAGAACCTCCTGGATTTTCTCGAGTTGCGGCAGGTCTTCTCGAGTTACGACGGGGACCTCAGGGACCCGCTCTGTTGGCCTCAGGAAAGGCCAGTCCCCATGCGAGTTGCTAGGGGACCTCTCGGGATTCCTCTCCCGTCCATGCCGGGGCCTCAGTCCTTGTGTGGAGTCGGGGCCGGAACCTGAGGATTCCTCTCCAGTGTTGCCATGGATCTTGGGGTGCTTCTGAGTCTCCCCAGGGGAGTCAGGCCTCGTCTCGAGTGGGGGCATGCACGTGCGCTTTCCTCCCGAGCTGCAGCAGTAGTGTCACGCTTCCTGTCACGTGGATCAAGGGATCTGTGGCTTTCCCTCGAGGCTGTCCCTCGAGGCTTTCCCACGAGGCTTTCCCACAGGGCTGTGCCACGTGCCACCTTGGTGTGAGTCGATCCTCGGCGTGAAAGACGAGCCGGTGAAGGGAAAAGAGGTTCCTCTGGAATGGACTGAGACATCTGGGGGACTCTTGGAAAGGTGGCACAACCCTGGAGTTCCTCTCGCCGTTCCTGTTGAGAGGGCCTCCTCTTGAGATGCGACGGGAACGCCGGGAACTCTTTCCCGACGAAGCAGGGAAAGGATCCCTCATCTCGAGCTACGAGGCGGAAACGGGGCTCCTCTGGATGTGGGCGGGACCATCGTGATTCCTCTCGAGTGGAGACGGCTATGTCGGGGAACTTCTTGATTTGCACCAAGGGTGTGAAGGACCCTTTCGAAGTTCCAGAGGGGAGGTGTGATCAGCCTCGAGACGTCTCAGCGGAAATGGGCCTCATCTCGCCTGGAGGGGAGAACCTCCTGGATTTTCTCGAGGTGCGGCAGGTCTTCTCGAGTTACGACGGGGACCTCAGGGACCCGCTCTGGTGGCCTCAGGAAAGGCCAGTCCCCATGCGAGTTGCTAGGGGACCTCTTGGGATTCCTCTCCCGTCCATGCCGGGGCCTCAGTCCTTGTGTGGAGTCGGGGCCGGAACCTGAGGATTCCTCTCCAGTGTTGCCATGGATCTTGGGGTGCTTCTGAGTCTCCCCAGGGGAGTCAGGCCTCGTCTCGAGTGGGGGCATGCACGTGCGCTTTCCTCCCGAGCTGCAGCAGTCGTGTCACGCTTGCTGTCACGTGGATCAAGGGATCTGTGGCTTTCCCTCGAGGCTGTCCCTCGAGGCTTTCCCACGAGGCTTTCCCACAGGGCTGTGCCACGTGCCACCTTGGTGTGAGTCGATCCTCGGCGTGAAAGACGAACCGGTGAAGGGAAAAGAGGTTCCTCTGGAATGGACTGAGACATCTGGGGGACTCTTGGAATGGTGGCACGACCCTAGAGTTCCTCTCGCCATTCCTGTTGAGAGGGCCTCCTCTTGAGATGCGACGGGAACGCCGGGAACTCTTTCCCGACGAAGCAGGGAAAGGATCCCTCATCTCGAGCTACGAGGCGGAAACGGGGCTCCTCTGGATGTGGGCGGGACCCTCGTGATTCCTCTCGAGTGGAGACGGCTATGTCGGGGAACTTCTTGATTTGCACCAAGGGTGTGAAGGACCCTTTCGAAGTTCCAGAGGGGAGGTGTGATCAGCCTCGAGACGCCTCAGCGGAAATGGGCCTCATCTCGCCTGGAGGGGAGAACCTCCTGGATTTTCTCGAGTTGCGGCAGGTCTTCTCGAGTTACGACGGGGACCTCAGGGACCCGCTCTGGTGGCCTCAGGAAAGGCCAGTCCCCATGCGAGTTGCTAGGGGACCTCTCGGGATTCCTCTCCCGTCCATGCCGGGGCCTCAGTCCTTGTGTGGAGTCGGGGCCGGAAACTTAGGATTCCTCTCCAGTGTTGCCATGGATTTTGGGGTGCTTCTGAGTCTCCCCAGTGGAGTCAGGCCTCGTCTCGAGTGGGGGCATGCACGTGCGCTTTCCTCCCGAGCTGCAGCAGTCGTGTCACGCTTCCTGTCACGTGGATCAAGGGATCTGTGGCTTTCCCTCGAGGCTGTCCCTCGAGGCTTTCCCACGAGGCTTTCCCACAGGGCTGTGCCACGTGCCACCTTGGTGTGAGTCGATCCTCGGCGTGAAAGACGAGCCGGTGAAGGGAAAAGAGGTTCCTCTGGAATGGACTGAGACATCTGGGGGACTCTTGGAATGGTGGCACGACCCTGGAGTTCCTCTCGCCGTTCCTGTTGAGAGGGCCTCCTCTTGAGATGCGACGGGAACGCCGGGAACTCTTTCCCGACGAAGCAGGGAAAGGATCCCTCATCTCGAGCTACGAGGCGGAAACGGGGCTCCTCTGGATGTGGGCGGGACCCACGTGATTCCTCTCGAGTGGAGACGGCTATGTCGGGGAACTTCTTGATTTGCACCAAGGGTGTGAAGGACCCTTTCGAAGTTCCAGAGGTGAGGTGTGATCAGCCTCGAGACGCCTCAGCGGAAATGGGCCTCATCTCGCCTGGAGGGGAGAACCTCCTGGATTTTCTCGAGTTGCGGCAGGTCTTCTCGAGTTACGACGGGGACCTCAGGGACCCGCTCTGTTGGCCTCAGGAAAGGCCAGTCCCCATGCGAGTTGCTAGGGGACCTCTCGGGATTCCTCTCCCGTCCATGCCGGGGCCTCAGTCCTTGTGTGGAGTCGGGGCCGGAACCTGAGGATTCCTCTCCAGTGTTGCCATGGATCTTGGGGTGCTTCTGAGTCTCCCCAGGGGAGTCAGGCCTCGTCTCGAGTGGGGGCATGCACGTGCGCTTTCCTCCCGAGCTGCAGCAGTAGTGTCACGCTTCCTGTCACGTGGATCAAGGGATCTGTGGCTTTCCCTCGAGGCTGTCCCTCGAGGCTTTCCCACGAGGCTTTCCCACAGGGCTGTGCCACGTGCCACCTTGGTGTGAGTCGATCCTCGGCGTGAAAGACGAGCCGGTGAAGGGAAAAGAGGTTCCTCTGGAATGGACTGAGACATCTGGGGGACTCTTGGAATGGTGGCACGACCCTGGAGTTCCTCTCGCCGTTCCTGTTGAGAGGGCCTCCTCTTGAGATGCGACGGGAACGCCGGGAACTCTTTCCCGACGAAGCAGGGAAAGGATCCCTCATCTCGAGCTACGAGGCGGAAACGGGGCTCCTCTGGATGTGGGCGGGACCCTCGTGATTCCTCTCGAGTGGAGACGGGTATGTCGGGGAACTTCTTGATTTGCACCAAGGGTGTGAAGGACCCTTTCGAAGTTCCAGAGGGGAGGTGTGATCAGCCTCGAGACGCCTCAGCGGAAATGGGCCTCATCTCGCCTGGAGGGGAGAACCTCCTGGATTTTCTCGAGTTGCGGCAGGTCTTCTCGAGTTACGACGGGGACCTCAGGGACCCGCTCTGGTGGCCTCAGGAAAGGCCAGTCCCCATGCGAGTTGCTAGGGGACCTCTCGGGATTCCTCTCCCGTCCATGCCGGGGCCTCAGTCCTTGTGTGGAGTCGGGGCCGGAACCTGAGGATTCCTCTCCAGTGTTGCCATGGATCTTGGGGTGCTTCTGAGTCTCCCCAGGGGTGTCAGGCCTCGTCTCGAGTGGGGGCATGCACGTGCGCTTTCCTCCCGAGCTGCAGCAGTAGTGTCACGCTTCCTGTCAGGTGGATCAAGTGATCTGTGGCTTTCCCTCGAGGCTGTCCCTCGAGGCTTTCCCAGGAGGCTTTCCCACAGGGCTGTGCCACGTGCCACCTTGGTGTGAGTCGATCCTCGGCGTGAAAGACGAGCCGGTGAAGGGAAAAGAGGTTCCTCTGGAATGGACTGAGACATCTGGGGGACTCTTGGAATGGTGGCATGATCCTGGAGTTCCTCTCGCCGTTCCTGTTGAGAGGGCCTCCTCTTGAGATGCGACGGGAACGCCGGGAACTCTTTCCCGACGAAGCAGGGAAAGGATCCCTCATCTCGAGCTACGAGGCGGAAACGGGGCTCCTCTGGATGTGGGCGGGACCCTCGTGATTCCTCTCGAGTGGAGACGGGTATGTCGGGGAACTTCTTGATTTGCACCAAGGGTGTGACGGACCCTTTCGAAGTTCCAGAGGTGAGGTGTGATCAGCCTCGAGACGCCTCAGCGGAAATGGGCCTCATCTCGCCTGGACGGGAGAACCTCCTGGATTTTCTCGAGGTGCGGCAGGTCTTCTCGAGTTACGACGGGGACCTCAGGGACCCGCTCTGGTCGCCTCAGGAAAGGCCAGTCCCCATGCGAGTTGCTAGGGGACCTCTCGGGATTCCTCTCCCGTCCATGCCGGGGCCTCAGTCCTTGTGTGGAGTCGGGGCCGGAACCTGAGGATTCCTCTCCAGTGTTGCCATGGATCTTGGGGTGCTTCTGAGTCTCCCCAGGGGAGTCAGGCCTCGTCTCGAGTGGGGGCATGCACGTGCGCTTTCCTCCCGAGCTGCAGCAGTCGTGTCACGCTTCCTGTCACGTGGATCAAGGGATCTGTGGCTTTCCCTCGAGGCTGTCCCTCGAGGCTTTCCCACGAGGCTTTCCCACAGGGCTGTGCCACGTGCCACCTTGGTGTGAGTCGATCCTCGGCGTGAAAGACGAGCCGGTTAAGGGAAAAGAGGTTCCTCTGGAATGGACTGAGACATCTGGGGGACTCTTGGAATGGTGGCACCACCCTGGAGTTCCTCTCGCCGTTCCTGTTGAGAGGGCCTCCTCTTGAGATGCGACGGGAACGCCGGGAACTCTTTCCCGACGAAGCAGGGAAAGGATCCCTCATCTCGAGCTACGAGGCGGAAACGGGGCTCCTCTGGATGTGGGCGGGACCCTCGTGATTCCTCTCGAGTGGAGACGGCTATGTCGGGGAACTTCTTGATTTGCACCAAGGGTGTGAAGGACCCTTTCGAAGTTCCAGAGGGGAGGTGTGATCAGCCTCGAGACGCCTCAGCGGAAATGGGCCTCATCTCGCCTGGAGGGGAGAACCTCCTGGATTTTCTCGAGGTGCGGCAGGTCTTCTCGAGTTACGACGGGGACCTCAGGGACCCGCTCTGGTGGCCTCAGGAAAGGCCAGTCCCCATGCGAGTTGCTAGGGGACCTCTTGGGATTCCTCTCCCGTCCATGCCGGGACCTCAGTCCTTGTGTGGAGTCGGGGCCGGAACCTGAGGATTCCTCTCCAGTGTTGCCATGGATCTTGGGGTGCTTCTGAGTCTCCCCAGGGGAGTCAGGCCTCGTCTCGAGTGGGGGCATGCACGTGCGCTTTCCTCCCGAGCTGCAGCAGTCGTGTCACGCTTGCTGTCACGTGGATCAAGGGATCTGTGGCTTTCCCTCGAGGCTGTCCCTCGAGGCTTTCCCACGAGGCTTTCCCACAGGGCTGTGCCACGTGCCACCTTGGTGTGAGTCGATCCTCGGCGTGAAAGACGAACCGGTGAAGGGAAAAGAGGTTCCTCTGGAATGGACTGAGACATCTGGGGGACTCTTGGAATGGTGGCACGACCCTAGAGTTCCTCTCGCCATTCCTGTTGAGAGGGCCTCCTCTTGAGATGCGACGGGAACGCCGGGAACTCTTTCCCGAAGAAGCAGGGAAAGGATCCCTCATCTCGAGCTACGAGGCGGAAACGGGGCTCCTCTGGATGTGGGCGGGACCCTCGTGATTCCTCTCGAGTGGAGACGGCTATGTCGGGGAACTTCTTGATTTGCACCAAGGGTGTGAAGGACCCTTTCGAAGTTCCAGAGGGGAGGTGTGATCAGCCTCGAGACGCCTCAGTGGAAATGGGCCTCATCTCGCCTGGAGGGGAGAACCTCCTGGATTTTCTCGAGTTGCGGCAGGTCTTCTCGAGTTACGACGGGGACCTCAGGGACCCGCTCTGGTGGCCTCAGGAAAGGCCAGTCCCCATGCGAGTTGCTAGGGGACCTCTCGGGATTCCTCTCCCGTCCATGCCGGGGCCTCAGTCCTTGTGTGGAGTCGGGGCCGGAAACTTAGGATTCCTCTCCAGTGTTGCCATGGATTTTGGGGTGCTTCTGAGTCTCCCCAGTGGAGTCAGGCCTCGTCTCGAGTGGGGGCATGCACGTGCGCTTTCCTCCCGAGCTGCAGCAGTCGTGTCACGCTTCCTGTCACGTGGATCAAGGGATCTGTGGCTTTCCCTCGAGGCTGTCCCTCGAGGCTTTCCCACGAGGCTTTCCCACAGGGCTGTGCCACGTGCCACCTTGGTGTGAGTCGATCCTCGGCGTGAAAGACGAGCCGGTGAAGGGAAAAGAGGTTCCTCTGGAATGGACTGAGACATCTGGGGGACTCTTGGAATGGTGGCACGACCCTGGAGTTCCTCTCGCCGTTCCTGTTGAGAGGGCCTCCTCTTGAGATGCGACGGGAACGCCGGGAACTCTTTCCCGACGAAGCAGGGAAAGGATCCCTCATCTCGAGCCACGAGGCGGAAACGGGGCTCCTCTGGATGTGGGCGGGACCCTCGTGATTCCTCTCGAGTGGAGACGGGTATGTCGGGGAACTTCTTGATTTGCACCAAGGGTGTGAAGGAGCCTTTCGAAGTTCCAGAGGTGAGGTGTGATCAGCCTCGAGACGCCTCAGCGGAAATGGGCCTCATCTCGCCTGGAGGGGAGAACCTCCTGGATTTTCTCGAGTTGCGGCAGGTCTTCTCGAGTTACGACGGGGACCTCAGGGACCCGCTCTGGTGGCCTCAGGAAAGGCCAGTCCCCATGCGAGTTGCTAGGGGACCTCTCGGGATTCCTCTCCCGTCCATGCCGGGGCCTCAGTCCTTGTGTGGAGTCGGGGCCGGAACCTGAGGATTCCTCTCCAGTGTTGCCATGGATCTTGGGGTGCTTCTGAGTCTCCCCAGGGGTGTCAGGCCTCGTCTCGAGTGGGGGCATGCACGTGCGCTTTCCTCCCGAGCTGCAGCAGTCGTGTCACGCTTCCTGTCACGTGGATCAAGGGATCTGTGGCTTTCCCTCGAGGCTGTCCCTCGAGGCTTTCCCACGAGGCTTTCCCACAGGGCTCTGCCACGTGCCACCTTGGTGTGAGTCGATCCTCGGCGTGAAAGACGAGCCGGTGAAGGGAAAAGAGGTTCCTCTGGAATGGACTGAGACATCTGGGGGACTCTTGGAATGGTGGCACGACCCTGGAGTTCCTCTCGCCGTTCCTGTTGAGAGGGCCTCCTCTTGAGATGCGACGGGAACGCCGGGAACTCTTTCCCGACGAAGCAGGGAAAGGATCCCTCATCTCGAGCTACGAGGCGGAAACGGGGCTCCTCTGGATGTGGGCGGGACCCTCGTGATTCCTCTCGAGTGGAGACGGGTATGTCGGGGAACTTCTTGATTTGCACCAAGGGTGTGAAGGACCCTTTCGAAGTTCCAGAGGGGAGGTGTGATCAGCCTCGAGACGCCTCAGCGGAAATGGGCCTCATCTCGCCTGGAGGGGAGAACCTCCTGGATTTTCTCGAGTTGCGGCAGGTCTTCTCGAGTTACGACGGGGACCTCAGGGACCCGCTCTGGTGGCCTCAGGAAAGGCCAGTCCCCATGCGAGTTGCTAGGGGACCTCTCGGGATTCCTCTCCCGTCCATGCGGGGGCCTCAGTCCTTTTTGGAGTCGGGGCCGGAAACTTAGGATTCCTCTCCAGTGTTGCCATGGATTTTGGGGTGCTTCTGAGTCTCCCCAGTGGAGTCAGGCCTCGTCTCGAGTGGGGGCATGCACGTGCGCTTTCCTCCCGAGCTGCAGCAGTCGTGTCACGCTTCCTGTCACGTGGATCAAGGGATCTGTGGCTTTCCCTCGAGGCTGTCCCTCGAGGCTTTCCCACGAGGCTTTCCCACAGGGCTGTGCCACGTGCCACCTTGGTGTGAGTCGATCCTCGGCGTGAAAGATGAGCCGGTGAAGGGAAAAGAGGTTCCTCTGGAATGGACTGAGACATCTGGGGGACTCTTGGAATGGTGGCACGACCCTGGAGTTCCTCTCGCCGTTCCTGTTGAGAGGGCCTCCTCTTGAGATGCGACGGGAACGCCGGGAACTCTTTCCCGACGAAGCAGGGAAAGGATCCCTCATCTCGAGCTACGAGGCGGAAACGGGGTTCCTCTGGATGTGGGCGGGACCCTCGTGATTCCTCTCGAGTGGAGACGGGTATGTCGGGGAACTTCTTGATTTGCACCAAGGGTGTGAAGGAGCCTTTCGAAGTTCCAGAGGTGAGGTGTGATCAGCCTCGAGACGCCTCAGCGGAAATGGGCCTCATCTCGCCTGGAGGGGAGAACCTCCTGGATTTTCTCGAGTTGCGGCAGGTCTTCTCGAGTTACGACGGGGACCTCAGGGACCCGCTCTGGTGGCCTCAGGAAAGGCCAGTCCCCATGCGAGTTGCTAGGGGACCTCTCGGGATTCCTCTCCCGTCCATGCCGGGGCCTCAGTCCTTGTGTGGAGTCGGGGCCGGAACCTGAGGATTCCTCTCCAGTGTTGCCATGGATCTTGGGGTGCTTCTGAGTCTCCCCAGGGGTGTCAGGCCTCGTCTCGAGTGGGGGCATGCACGTGCGCTTTCCTCCCGAGCTGCAGCAGTCGTGTCACGCTTCCTGTCACGTGGATCAAGGGATCTGTGGCTTTCCCTCGAGGCTGTCCCTCGAGGCTTTCCCACGAGGCTTTCCCACAGGGCTCTGCCACGTGCCACCTTGGTGTGAGTCGATCCTCGGCATGAAAGACGAGCCGGTGAAGGGAAAAGAGGTTCCTCTGGAATGGACTGAGACATCTGGGGGACTCTTGGAATGGTGGCACGACCCTGGAGTTCCTCTCGCCGTTCCTGTTGAGAGGGCCTCCTCTTGAGATGCGACGGGAACGCCGGGAACTCTTTCCCGACGAAGCAGGGAAAGGATCCCTCATCTCGAGCTACGAGGCGGAAACGGGGCTCCTCTGGATGTGGGCGGGACCCTCGTGATTCCTCTCGAGTGGAGACGGCTAGGTCGGGGAACTTCTTGATTTGCACCAAGGGTGTGAAGGACCCTTTCGAAGTTCCAGAGGGGAGGTGTGATCAGCCTCGAGACGCCTCAGCGGAAATGGGCCTCATCTCGCCTGGAGGGGAGAACCTCCTGGATTTTCTCGAGGTGCGGCAGGTCTTCTCGAGTTACGACGGGGACCTCAGGGACCCGCTCTGGTGGCCTCAGGAAAGGCCAGTCCCCATGCGAGTTGCTAGGGGACCTCTTGGGATTCCTCTCCCGTCCATGCCGGGGCCTCAGTCCTTGTGTGGAGTCGGGGCCGGAACCTGAGGATTCCTCTCCAGTGTTGCCATGGATCTTGGGGTGCTTCTGAGTCTCCCCAGGGGAGTCAGGCCTCGTCTCGAGTGGGGGCATGCACGTGCGCTTTCCTCCCGAGCTGCAGCAGTCGTGTCACGCTTGCTGTCACGTGGATCAAGGGATCTGTGGCTTTCCCTCGAGGCTGTCCCTCGAGGCTTTCCCACGAGGCTTTCCCACAGGGCTGTGCCACGTGCCACCTTGGTGTGAGTCGATCCTCGGCGTGAAAGACGAACCGGTGAAGGGAAAAGAGGTTCCTCTGGAATGGACTGAGACATCTGGGGGACTCTTGGAATGGTGGCACGACCCTGGAGTTCCTCTCGCCATTCCTGTTGAGAGGGCCTCCTCTTGAGATGCGACGGGAACGCCGGGAACTCTTTCCCGACGAAGCAGGGAAAGGATCCCTCATCTCGAGCTACGAGGCGGAAACGGGGCTCCTCTGGATGTGGGCGGGACCCTCGTGATTCCTCTCGAGTGGAGACGGGTATGTCGGGGAACTTCTTGATTTGCACCAAGGGTGTGAAGGACCCTTTCGAAGTTCCAGAGGGGAGGTGTGATCAGCCTCGAGACGCCTCAGCGGAAATGGGCCTCATCTCGCCTGGAGGGGAGAACCTCCTGGATTTTCTCGAGTTGCGGCAGGTCTTCTCGAGTTACGACGGGGACCTCAGGGACCCGCTCTGGTGGCCTCAGGAAAGGCCAGTCCCCATGCGAGTTGCTAGGGGACCTCTCGGGATTCCTCTCCCGTCCATGCCGGGGCCTCAGTCCTTTTTGGAGTCGGGGCCGGAAACTTAGGATTCCTCTCCAGTGTTGCCATGGATTTTGGGGTGCTTCTGAGTCTCCCCAGTGGAGTCAGGCCTCGTCTCGAGTGGGGGCATGCACGTGCGCTTTCCTCCCGAGCTGCAGCAGTAGTGTCACGCTTCCTGTCACGTGGATCAAGGGATCTGTGGCTTTCCCTCGAGGCTGTCCCTCGAGGCTTTCCCACGAGGCTTTCCCACAGGGCTGTGCCACGTGCCACCTTGGTGTGAGTCGATCCTCGGCGTGAAAGACGAGCCGGTGAAGGGAAAAGAGGTTCCTCTGGAATGGACTGAGACATCTGGGGGACTCTTGGAAAGGTGGCACAACCCTGGAGTTCCTCTCGCCGTTCCTGTTGAGAGGGCCTCCTCTTGAGATGCGATGGGAACGCCGGGAACTCTTTCCCGACGAAGCAGGGAAAGGATCCCTCATCTCGAGCTACGAGGCGGAAACGGGGCTCCTCTGGATGTGGGCGGGACCATCGTGATTCCTCTCGAGTGGAGACGGCTAGGTCGGGGAACTTCTTGATTTGCACCAAGGGTGTGAAGGAGCCTTTCGAAGTTCCAGAGGGGAGGTGTGATCAGCCTCGAGACGCCTCAGCGGAAATGGGCCTCATCTCGCCTGGACGGGAGAACCTCCTGGATTTTCTCGAGGTGCGGCAGGTCTTCTCGAGTTACGACGGGGACCTCAGGGACCCGCTCTGGTGGCCTCAGGAAAGGCCAGTCCCCATGCGAGTTGCTAGGGGACCTCTCGGGAATCCTCTCCCGTCCATGCCGGGGCCTCAGTCCTTGTGTGGAGTCGGGGCCGGAACCTGAGGATTCCTCTCCAGTGTTGCCATGGATCTTGGGGTGCTTCTGAGTCTCCCCAGGGGAGTCAGGCCTCGTCTCGAGTGGGGGCATGCACGTGCGCTTTCCTCCCGAGCTGCAGCAGTCGTGTCACGCTTCCTGTCACGTGGATCAAGGGATCTGTGGCTTTCCCTCGAGGCTGTCCCTCGAGGCTTTCCCACGAGGCTTTCCCACAGGGCTGTGCCACGTGCCACCTTGGTGTGAGTCGATCCTCGGCGTGAAAGACGAGCCGGTGAAGGGAAAAGAGGTTCCTCTGGAATGGACTGAGACATCTGGGGGACTCTTGGAATGGTGGCACGACCCTGGAGTTCCTCTCGCCGTTCCTGTTGAGAGGGCCTCCTCTTGAGATGCGACGGGAACGCCGGGAACTCTTTCCCGACGAAGCAGGGAAAGGATCCCTCATCTCGAGCTACGAGGCGGAAACGGGGCTCCTCTGGATGTGGGCGGGACCCTCGTGATTCCTCTCGAGTGGAGACGGGTATGTCGGGGAACTTCTTGATTTGCAGCAAGGGTGTGAAGGAGCCTTTCGAAGTTCCAGAGGGGAGGTGTGATCAGCCTCGAGACGCCTCAGCGGAAATGGGCCTCATCTCGCCTGGAGGGGAGAACCTCCTGGATTTTCTCGAGTTGCGGCAGGTCTTCTCGAGTTACGACGGGGACCTCAGGGACCCGCTCTGGTGGCCTCAGGAAAGGCCAGTCCCCATGCGAGTTGCTAGGGGACCTCTCGGGATTCCTCTCCCGTCCATGTCGGGGCCTCAGTCCTTGTGTGGAGTCGGGGCCGGAACCTGAGGATTCCTCTCCAATGTTGCCATGGATCTTGGGGTGCTTCTGAGTCTCCCCAGGGGAGTCAGGCCTCGTCTCGAGTGGGGTCATGCACGTGCGCTTTCCTCCCGAGCTGCAGCAGTCGTGTCACGCTTCCTGTCACGTGGATCAAGGGATCTGTGGCTTTCCCTCGAGGCTGTCCCTCGAGGCTTTCCCACGAGGCTTTCCCACAGGGCTGTGCCACGTGCCACCTTGGTGTGAGTCGATCCTCGGCGTGAAAGACGAGCCGGTTAAGGGAAAAGAGGTTCCTCTGGAATGGACTGAGACATCTGGGGGACTCTTGAAATGGTGGCACGACCCTGGAGTTCCTCTCGCCGTTCCTGTTGAGAGGGCCTCCTCTTGAGATGCGACGGAAAGGCCGGGAACTCTTTCCCGACGAAGCAGGGAAAGGATCCCTCATCTCGAGCTACGAGGCGGAAACGGGGCTCCTCTGGATGTGGGCGGGACCCTCGTGATTCCTCTCGAGTGGAGACGGGTATGTCGGGGAACTTCTTGATTTGCACCAAGGGTGTGAAGGAGCCTTTCGAAGTTCCAGAGGTGAGGTGTGATCAGCCTCGAGACGCCTCAGCGGAAATGGGCCTCATCTCGCCTGGAGGGGAGAACCTCCTGGATTTTCTCGAGTTGCGGCAGGTCTTCTCGAGTTACGACGGGGACCTCAGGGACCCGCTCTGGTGGCCTCAGGAAAGGCCAGTCCCCATGCGAGTTGCTAGGGGACCTCTCGGGATTCCTCTCCCGTCCATGCCGGGGCCTCAGTCCTTGTGTGGAGTCGGGGCCGGAACCTGAGGATTCCTCTCCAGTGTTGCCATGGATCTTGGGGTGCTTCTGAGTCTCCCCAGGGGAGTCAGGCCTCGTCTCGAGTGGGGGCATGCACGTGCGCTTTCCTCCCGAGCTGCAGCAGTAGTGTCACGCTTCCTGTCACGTGGATCAAGGGATCTGTGGCTTTCCCTCGAGGCTGTCCCTCGAGGCTTTCCCACGAGGCTTTCCCACAGGGCTGTGCCACGTGCCACCTTGGTGTGAGTCGATCCTCGGCGTGAAAGACGAGCCGGTGAAGGGAAAAGAGGTTCCTCTGGAATGGACTGAGACATCTGGGGGACTCTTGGAATGGTGGCACGACCCTGGAGTTCCTCTCGCCGTTCCTGTTGAGAGGGCCTCCTCTTGAGATGCGACGGGAACGCCGGGAACTCTTTCCCGACGAAGCAGGGAAAGGATCCCTCATCTCGAGCTACGAGGCGGAAACGGGGCTCCTCTGGATGTGGGCGGGACCCTCGTGATTCCTCTCGAGTGGAGACGGGTATGTCGGGGAACTTCTTGATTTGCACCAAGGGTGTGAAGGACCCTTTTGAAGTTCCAGAGGTGAGGTGTGATCAGCCTCGAGACGCCTCAGCGGAAATGGGCCTCATCTCGCCTGGAGGGGAGAACCTCCTGGATTTTCTCGAGTTGCGGAAGGTCTTCTCGAGTTACGACGGGGACCTCAGGGACCCGCTCTGGTGGCCTCAGGAAAGGCCAGTCCCCATGCGAGTTGCTAGGGGACCTCTCGGGATTCCTATCCCGCCCATGCCGGGGCCTCAGTCCTTGTGTGGAGTCGGGGCCGGAACCTGAGGATTCCTCTCCAGTGTTGCCATGGATCTTGGGGTGCTTCTGAGTCTCCCCAGGGGAGTCAGGCCTCATCTCGAGTGGGGGCATGCACGTGCGCTTTCCTCCCGAGCTGCAGCAGTAGTGTCACGCTTCCTGTCACGTGGATCAAGGGATCTGTGGCTTTCCCTCGAGCCTGTCCCTCGAGGCTTTCCCACGAGGCTTTCCCACAGGGCTGTGCCACGTGCCACCTTGGTGTGAGTCGATCCTCGGCGTGAAAGACGAGCCGGTGAAGGGATAAGAGGTTCCTCTGGAATGGACTGAGACATCTGGGGGACTCTTGGAATGGTGGCACGACCCTGGAGTTCCTCTCGCCGTTCCTGTTGAGAGGGCCTCCTCTTGAGATGCGACGGGAACGCCGGGAACTCTTTCCCGACGAAGCAGGGAAAGGATCCCTCATCTCGAGCTACGAGGCGGAAACGGGGCTCCTCTGGATGTGGGCGGGACCCTCGTGATTCCTCTCGAGTGGAGACGGGTATGTCGGGGAACTTCTTGATTTGCACCAAGGGTGTGAAGGACCCTTTCGAAGTTCCAGAGGTGAGGTGTGATCAGCCTCGAGACGCCTCAGCGGAAATGGGCCTCATCTAGCCTGGAGGGGAGAACCTCCTGGATTTTCTCGAGTTGCGGCAGGTCTTCTCGAGTTACGACGGGGACCACAGGGACCCGCTCTGGTGGCCTAAGGAAAGGCCAGTCCCCATGCGAGTTGCTAGGGGACCTCTCGGGATTCCTCTCCCGTCCATGCCGGGGCCTCAGTCCTTGTGTGGAGTCGGGGCCGGAACCTGAGGATTCCTCTCCAGTGTTGCCATGGATCTTGGGGTTCCTCTGAGTCTCCCCAGGGGAGTCAGGCCTCGTCTCGAGTGGGGGCATGCACGTGCGCTTTCCTCCCGAGCTGCAGCAGTAGTGTCACGCTTCCTGTCACGTGGATCAAGGGATCTGTGGCTTTCCCTCGAGACTGTCCCTCTAGGCTTTCCCACGAGGCTTTCCCACAGGGCTGTGCCACGTGCCACCTTGGTGTGAGTCGATCCTCGGCGTGAAAGACGAGCCGGTGAAGGGAAAAGAGGTTCCTCTGGAATGGACTGAGACATCTGGGGGACTCTTGAAATGGTGGCAAGACCCTGGAGTTCCTCTCGCCGTTCCTGTTGAGAGGGCCTCCTCTTGAGATGCGACGGGAATGCCGGGAACTCTTTCCCGACGAAGCAGGGAAAGGATCCCTCATCTCGAGCTACGAGGCGGAAACGGGGCTCCTCTGGATGTGGGCGGGATCCTCGTGATTCCTCTCGAGTGGAGACTGGTATGTCGGGGAACTTCTTGATTTGCACCAAGGGTGTGAAGGAGCCTTTCGAAGTTCCAGAGGTGAGGTGTGATCAGCCTCGAGACGCCTCAGCGGAAATGGGCCTCATCTCGCCTGGAGGGGAGAACCTCCTGGATTTTCTCGAGTTGCGGCAGGTCTTCTCGAGTTACGACGGGGACCTCAGGGACCCGTTCTGGTGGCCTCAGGAAAGGCCAGTCCCCATGCGAGTTGCTAGGGGACCTCTCGGGATTCCTCTCCCGTCCATGTCGGGGCCTCAGTCCTTGTGTGGAGTCGGGGCCGGAACCTGAGGATTCCTCTCCAGTGTTGCCATGGATCTTGGGGTGCTTCTGAGTCTCCCCAGGGGAGTCAGGCCTCGTCTCGAGTGGGGGCATGCACGTGCGCTTTCCTCCCGATCTGCAGCAGTAGTGTCACGCTTCCTGTCACGTGGATCAAGGGATCTGTGGCTTTCCCTCGAGGCTGTCCCTCGAGGCTTTCCCACGAGGCTTTCCCACAGGGCTGTGCCACGTGCCACCTTGGTGTGAGTCGATCCTCGGAGTGAAAGACGAGCCGGTGAAGGGAAAAGAGGTTCCTCTGGAATGGACTGAGACATCTGGGGGACTCTTGGAATGGTGGCACGACCCTGGAGTTCCTCTCGCCATTCCTGTTTAGAGGGCTTCCTCTTGAGATGCGACGGAAAGGCCGGGAACTCTTTCCCGACGAAGCAGGGAAAGGATCCCTCATCTCGAGCTACGAGGCCGAAACGGGGCTCCTCTGGATGTGGGCGGGACCCTCGTGATTCCTCTCGAGTGGAGACGGGTATGTCGGGGAACTTCTTGATTTGCACCAAGGGTGTGAATGACCCTATCGAAGTTCCAGAGAGGAGGTGTGATCAGCCTCGAGACGCTTCAGGAGAAATGGGCCTCATCTCGCCTGGAGGGGAGAACCTCCTGGATTTTCTCGAGGTGCGGCAGGTCTTCTCGAGTTACGACGGGGACCTCAGGGACCCGCTCTGGTGGCCTCAGGAAAGGCCAGTCCCCATGCGAGTTGCTAGGGGACCTCTCGGGATTCCTCTCCCGTCCATGCCGGGGCCTCAGTCCTTGTGTGGAGTCGGGGCCGGAACCTGAGGATTCCTCTCCAGTGTTGCCATGGATCTTGGGGTGCTTCTGAGTCTCCCCAGGGGAGTCAGGCCTCGTCTCGAGTGGGGGCATGCACGTGCGCTTTCCTCCCGAGCTGCAGCAGTAGTGTCACGCTTCCTGTCACGTGGATCAAGGGATCTGTGGCTTTCCCTCGAGGCTGTCCCTCGAGGCTTTCCCACGAGGCTTTCCCACAGGGCTGTGCCACGTGCCACCTTGGTGTGAGTCGATCCTCGGCGTGAAAGACGAGCCGGTGAAGGGAAAAGAGGTTCCTCTGGAATGGACTGAGACATCTGGGGGACTCTTGGAATGGTGGCACGACCCTGGAGTTCCTCTCGCCGTTCCTGTTGAGAGGGCCTCCCCTTGAGATGCGACAGTAACGCCGGGAACTCTTTCCCGACGAAGCAGGGAAAGGATCCCTCATCTCGAGCTACGAGGCGGAAACGGGGCTCCTCTGGATGTGGGCGGGACCCTCGTGATTCCTCTCGAGTGGAGACGGGTATGTCGCGGAACTTCTTGATTTGCACCAAGGGTGTGAAGGAGCCTTTCGAAGTTCCAGAGGTGAGGTGTGATCAGCCTCGAGACGCCTCAGCGGAAATGGGCCTCATCTCGCCTGGAGAGGAGAACCTCCCGGATTTTCTCGAGTTGCGGCAGGTCTTCTCGAGTTACGACGGGGACCACAGGGACCCGCTCTGGTGGCCTCAGGAAAGGCCGGTCCCCATGCGAGTTGCTAGGGGACCTCTCGGGATTCCTCTCCCGTCCATGCCGGGGCCTCAGTCCTTGTGTGGAGTCGGGGCCGGAACCTGAGGATTCCTCTCCAGTGTTGCCATGGATCTTGGGGTGCTTCTGAGTCTCCCCAGGGGAGTCAGGCCTCGTCTCGAGAGGGGGAATGCACGTGCGCTTTCCTCCCGAGCTGCAGCAGTAGTGTCACGCTTCCTGTCACGTGGATCAAGGGATCTGTGGCTTTCCCTCCAGGCTGTCCCTCGAGGCTTTCCCACGAGGCTTTCCCACAGGGCTGTGCCACGTGCCACCTTGGTGTGAGTCGATCCTCGGCGTGAAAGACGAGCCGGTGAAGGGAAAAGAGGTTCCTCTGGAATGGACTGAGACATCTGGGGGACTCTTGGAATGGTGGCAAGACCCTGGAGTTCCTCTCGCCGTTCCTGTTGAGAGGGCCTCCTCTTGAGATGCGACGGGAATGCCGGGAACTCTTTCACGACGAAGCAGGGAAAGGATCCCTCACCTCGAGCTACGAGGCGGAAACGGGGCTCCTCTGGATGTGGGCGGGACCCTCGTGATTCCTCTCGAGTGGAGACGGGTATGTCGGGGAACTTCTTGATTTGCACCAAGGGTGTGAAGGAGCCTTTCGAAGTTCCAGAGGTGAGGTGTGATCAGCCTCGAGACGCCTCAGCGGAAATGGGCCTCATCTCGCCTGGAGGGGAGAACCTCCTGGGTTTTCTCGAGTTGCGGCAGGTCTTCTCGAGTTACGACGGGGACCTCAGGGACCCGCTCTGGTGGCCTCAGGAAAGGCCAGTCCCCATGCGAGTTGCTAGGGGACCTCTCGGGATTCCTCTCCCGTCCATGTCGGGGCCTCAGTCCTTGTGTGGAGTCGGGGCCGGAACCTGAGGATTCCTCTCCAGTGTTGCCATGGATCTTGGGGTGCTTCTGAGTCTCCCCAGGGGAGTCAGGCCTCGTCTCGAGTGGGGGCATGCACGTGCGCTTTCCTCCCGATCTGCAGCAGTAGTGTCACGCTTCCTGTCACGTGGATCAAGGGATCTGTGGCTTTCCCTCGAGGCTGTCCCTCGAGGCTTTCCCACGAGGCTTTCCCACAGGGCTGTGCCACGTGCCACCTTGGTGTGAGTCGATCCTCGGAGTGAAAGACGAGCCGGTGAAGGGAAAAGAGGTTCCTCTGGAATGGACTGAGACATCTGGGGGACTCTTGGAATGGTGGCACGACCCTGGAGTTCCTCTCGCCATTCCTGTTTAGAGGGCCTCCTCTTGAGATGCGACGGAAAGGCCGGGAACTCTTTCCCGACGAAGCAGGGAAAGGATCCCTCATCTCGAGCTACGAGGCAGAAACGGGGCTCCTCTGGATGTGGGTGGGACCCTCGTGATTCCTCTCGAGTGGAGACGGGTATGTCGGGGAACTTCTTGATTTGCACCAAGGGTGTGAAGGAGCCTTTCGAATTTCCAGAGGTGAGGTGTGATCAGCCTCGAGACGCCTCAGCGGAAATGGGCCTCATCTCGCCTGGAGGGGAGAACCTCCTGGATTTTCTCGAGTTGCGGCAGGTCTTCTCGAGTTACGACGGGGACCTCAGGGACCCGCTCTGGTGGCCTCAGGAAAGGCCAGTCCCCATGCGAGTTGCTAGCGGACCTCTCGGGATTCCTCTCCCGTCCATGCCGGGGCCTCAGTCCTTGTGTGGAGTCGGGGCCGGAACCTGAGGATTCCTCTCCAGTGTTGCCATGGATCTTGGGGTGCTTCTGAGTCTCCCCAGGGGAGTCAGGCCTCGTCTCGAGTGGGGGCTTGCACGTGCGCTTTCCTCCCGAGCTACAGCAGTAGTGTCACGCTTCCTGTCACGTGGATCAAGTGATCTGTGGCTTTCCCTTGAGCCTGTCCCTCTAGGCTTTCCCACGAGGCTTTCCCACAGGGCTGTGCCACGTGCCACCTTGGTGTGAGTCGATCCTCGGCGTGAAAGACGAGCCGGTGAAGGGAAAAGAGGTTCCTCTGGAATGGACTGAGACATCTGGGGGACTCTTGGAATGGTGGCACGACCCTGGAGTTCCTCTCGCCGTTCCTGTTGAGAGGGCCTCCTCTTGAGATGCGACGGGAATGCCGGGAACTCTTTCACGACGAAGCAGGGAAAGGATCCCTCACCTCGAGCTACGAGGCGGAAACGGGGCTCCTCTGGATGTGGGCGGGACCCTCGTGATTCCTCTCGAGTGGAGACGGGTATGTCGGGGAACTTCTTGATTTGCACCAAGGGTGTGAAGGAGCCTTTCGAAGTTCCAGAGGTGAGGTTGATCAGCCTCGAGACGCCTCAGCGGAAATGGGCCTCATCTCGCCTGGAGGGGAGAACCTCCTGGATTTTCTCGAGTTGCGGCAGGTCTTCTCGAGTTACGACGGGGACCTCAGGGACCCGCTCTGGTGGCCTCAGGAAAGGCCAGTCCCCATGCGAGTTGCTAGGGGACCTCTCGGAATTCCTCTCCCGTCCATGTCGGGGCCTCAGTCCTTGTGTGGAGTCGGGGCCGGAACCTGAGGATTCCTCTCCAGTGTTGCCATGGATCTTGGGGTGCTTCTGAGTCTCCCCAGGGGAGTCAGGCCTCGTCTCGAGTGGGGGCTTGCACGTGCGCTTTCCTCCCGATCTGCAGCAGTAGTGTCACGCTTCCTGTCACGTGGATCAAGTGATCTGTGGCTTTCCCTCGAGCCTGTCCCTCGAGGCTTTCCCACGAGGCTTTCCCACAGGGCTGTGCCACGTGCCACCTTGGTGTGAGTCGATCCTCGGCGTGAAAGACGAGCCGGTGAAGGGAAAATAGGTTCCTCTGGAATGGACTGAGACATCTGGGGGACTCTTGGAATGGTGGCACGACCCTGGAGTTCCTCTCGCCGTTCCTGTTGAGAGGGCCTCCTCTTGAGATGCGACGGGAACGCCGGGAACTCTTTCCCGACGAAGCAGGGAAAGGATCCCTCATCTCGAGCTACGAGGCGGAAACGGGGCTCCTCTGGATGTGGGCGGGACCCTCGTGATTCCTCTCGAGTGGAGACGGGTATGTCGGGGAACTTCTTGATTTGCACCAAGGGTGTGAAGGACCCTTTCGAAGTTCCAGAGGTGAGGTGTGATCAGCCTCGAGACGCCTCAGCGGAAATGGGCCTCATCTCGCCTGGAGGGGAGAACCTCCCCGATTTTCTCAAGTTGCGGCAGGTCTTCTCGAGTTACGACGGGGACCTCAGGGACCCGCTCTGTTGGCCTCAGGAAAGGCCAGTCCCCATGCGAGTTGATAGGGGACCTCTCGGGATTCCTCTCCCGTCCATGCCGGGGCCTCAGTCCTTGTGTGGAGTCGGGGCCGGAACCTCAGGATTCCTCTCCAGTGTTGCCATGGATCTTGGGGTGCTTCTGAGTCTCCCCAGGGGAGTCAGGCCTCGTCTCGAGTGGGGGCATGCACGTGCGCTTTCCTCCCGAGCTGCAGCAGTAGTGTCACGCTTCCTGTCACGTGGATCAAGGGATCTGTGGCTTTCCCTCGAGCCTGTCCCTCGAGGCTTTCCCACGAGGCTTTCCCACAGGGCTGTGCCACGTGCCACCTTGTTGTGAGTCGATCCTCGGCGTGAAAGACGAGCCGGTGAAGGGAAAAGAGGTTCCTCTGGAATGGACTGAGACATCTGGGGGACTCTTGGAATGGTGGCACGACCCTGGAGTTCCTCTCGCCGTTCCTGTTGAGAGGGCCTCCTCTTGAGATGCGACGGGAACGCCGGGAACTCTTTCCCGACGAAGCAGGGAAAGGATCCCTCATCTCGAGCTACGAGGCGGAAACGGGGCTCCTCTGGATGTGGGCGGGACCCTCGTGATTCCTCTCGAGTGGAGACGGGTATGTCGGGGAACTTCTTGATTTGCACCAAGGGTGTGAAGGACCCTTTCGAAGTTCCAGAGGTGAGGTGTGATCAGCCTCGAGACGCCTCAGCGGAAATGGGCCTCATCTCGCCTGGAGGGGAGAACCTCCTGGATTTTCTCGAGTTGCGGCAGGTCTTCTCGAGTTACGACGGGGACCACAGGGACCCGCTCTGGTGGCCTAAGGAAAGGCCAGTCCCCATGCGAGTTGCTAGGGAACCTCTCCGGATTCCTCTCCCGTCCATGCCGGGGCCTCAGTCCTTGTGTGGAGTCGGGGGCGGAACCTAAGGATTCCTCTCCAGTGTTGCCATGGATCTTGGGGTGCATCTGAGTCTCCCCAGGGGAGTCAGGCCTCGTCTCGAGTGGGGGCATGCACGTGTGCTTTCCTCCGGAGCTGCAGCAGTAGTGTCACGCTTCCTGTCACGTGGATCAAGGTATCTGTGGCTTTCCCTCGAGGCTGTCCCTCGAGGCTTTCCCACGAGACTTTCCCACAGGGCTGTGCCACATGCCACCTTGGTGTGAGTCGATCCTCGGCGTGAAAGACGAGCCGGTGAAGGGAAAAGAGGTTCCTCTGGAATGGACTGAGACATCTGGGGGACTCTTGGAATGGTGGCACGACCCTGGAGTTCCTCTCGCCGTTCCTGTTGAGAGGGCCTCCTCTTGAGATGCGACGGGAACGTCGGGAACTCTTTCCCGACGAAGCAGGGAAAGGATCCCTCATCTCGAGCTACGACGCGGAAACGGGGCTCCTCTGGATGTGGGCGGGACCCTCGTGATTCCTCTCGAGTGGAGACGGGTATGTCGGGGAACTTCTTGATTTGCACCAAGGGTGTGAAGGACCCTTTCGAAGTTCCAGAGGTGAGGTTGATCAGCCTCGAGACGCCTCAGCGGAAATGGGCCTCATCTCACCTGGAGGGGAGAACCTCCTGGATTTTCTCGAGTTGCGGCAGGTCTTCTCGAGTTACGACGGGGACCTCAGGGACCCGCTCTGGTGGCCTCAGGAAAGGCCAGTCCCCATTCGAGTTGCTAGGGGACCTCTCGGGATTCCTCTCCCGTCCATGCCGGGGCCTCAGTCCTTGTGTGGAGTCGGGGCCGGAACCTCAGGATTCCTCTCCAGTGTTGCCATGGATCTTGGGGTGCTTCTGAGTCTCCCCAGGGGAGTCAGGCCTCGTCTCGAGTGGGGGCATGCACGTGCGCTTTCCTCCCGAGCTGCAGCAGTAGTGTCACGCTTCCTGTCACGTGGATCAAGGGATCTGTGGCTTTCCCTCGAGGCTGTCCCTCGAGGCTTTCCCACGAGGCTTTCCCACAGGGCTGTGCCACGTGCCACCTTGGTGTGAGTCGATCCTCGGCGTGAAAGACGAGCCGGTGAAGGGAAAAGAGGTTCCTCTGGAATGGACTGAGACATCTGGGGGACTCTTGGAATGGTGGCACGACCCTGGAGTTCCTCTCGCCGTTCCTGTTGAGAGGGCCTCCTCTTGAGATGCGACGGGAACGCCGGGAACTCTTTCCCGACGAAGCAGGGAAAGGATCCCTCATCTCGAGCTACGAGGCGGAAACGGGGCTCCTCTGGATGTGGGCGGGACCCTCGTGATTCCTCTCGAGTGGAGACGGGTATGTCAGGGAACTTCTTGATTTGCACCAAGGGTGTGAAGGAGCCTTTCGAAGTTCCAGAGGGGAGGTGTGATCAGCCTCGAGACGCCTCAGCAGAAATGGGCCTCATCTAGCCTGGAGGGGAGAACCTCCTGGATTTTCTCGAGTTGCGGCAGGTCTTTTCGAGTTACGACGGGGACCTCAGGGACCCGCTCTGGTGGCCTCAGGAAAGGCCAGTCCCCATGCGAGTTGCTAGGGGACCTCTCGGGATTCCTCTCCCGTCCATGCCGGGGCCTCAGTCCTTGTGTGGAGTCGGGGCCGGAACCTGAGGATTCCTCTCCAGTGTTGCCATGGATCTTGGGGTGCTTCTGAGTCTCCCCAGTGGAGTCAGGCCTCGTCTCGAGTGGGGGCATGCACGTGCGCTTTCCTCCCGAGCTGCAGCAGTAGTGTCACGCTTCCTGTCACGTGGATCAAGGGATCTGTGGCTTTCCCTCGAGGCTGTCCCTCGAGGCTTTCCCACGAGGCTTTCCCACAGGGCTCTGCCACGTGCCACCTTGGTGTGAGTCGATCCTCGGCGTGAAAGACGAGCCGGTGAAGGGAAAAGAGGTTCCTCTGGAATGGACTGAGACATCTGGGGGACTCTTGGAATGGTGGCACCACCCTGGAGTTCCTCTCGCCGTTCCTGTTGAGAGGGCCTCCTCTTGAGATGCGACGGGAACGCCGGGAACTCTTTCCCGACGAAGCAGGGAAAGGATCCCTCATCTCGAGCTACGAGGCGGAAACGGGGCTCCTCTGGATGTGGGCGGGACCCTCGTGATTCCTCTCGAGTGGAGACGGGTATGTCGGGGAACTTCTTGATTTGCACCAAGGGTGTGAAGGAGCCTTTCGAAGTTCCAGAGGTGAGGTGTGATCAGCCTCGAGACGCCTCAGCGGAAATGGGCCTCATCTCGCCTGGAGAGGAGAACCTCCCGGATTTTCTCGAGTTGCGGCAGGTCTTCTCGAGTTACGACGGGGACCACAGGGACCCGCTCTGGTGGCCTCAAGAAAGGCCGGTCCCCATGCGAGTTGCTAGGGGACCTCTCGGGATTCCTCTCCCGTCCATGCCGGGGCCTCAGTCCTTGTGTGGAGTCGGGGCCGGAACCTGAGGATTCCTCTCCAGTGTTGCCATGGATCTTGGGGTGCTTCTGAGTCTCCCCAGGGGAGTCAGGCCTCGTCTCGAGAGGGGGAATGCACGTGCGCTTTCCTCCCGAGCTGCAGCAGTAGTGTCACGCTTCCTGTCACGTGGATCAAGGGATCTGTGGCTTTCCCTCGAGGCTGTCCCTCGAGGCTTTCCCACGAGGCTTTCCCACAGGGCTGTGCCACGTGCCACCTTGGTGTGAGTCGATCCTCGGCGTGAAAGACGAGCCGGTGAAGGGAAAAGAGGTTCCTCTGGTATGGACTGAGACATCTGGGGACTCTTGGAATGCTGGCTCGACCCTGGAGTTCCTCTCGCCGTTCCTGTTTAGAGGGCCTCCTCTTGAGATGCGACGGGAACGCCGGGAACTCTTTCCCGACGAAGCAGGGAAAGGATCCCTCATCTCGAGCTACGAGGCGGAAACGGGGCACCTCTGGATGTGGGCGGGACCCTCGTGATTCCTCTCGAGTGGAGACGGGTATGTCGGGGAACTTCTTGATTTGCACCAAGGGTGTGAAGGACCCTTTCGAAGTTCCAGAGGTGAGGTGTGATCAGCCTCGAGACGCCTCAGCGGAAATGGGCCTCATCTCGCCTGGAGGGGAGAACCTCCTGGATTTTCTCGAGTTGCAGCAGGTCTTCTCGAGTTACGACGGGGACCTCAGGGACCCGCTCTGGTGGCCTCAGGAAAGGCCAGTCCCCATGCGAGTTGCTAGGGGACCTCTCGGGATTCCTCTCCCGTCCATGCCGGGGCCTCAGTCCTTGTGTGGAGTCGGGGCCGGAACCTGAGGTTTCCTCTCCAGTGTTGCCATGGATCTTGGGGTGCTTCTGAGTCTCCCCAGGGGAGTCAGGCCTCGTCTCGAGTGGGGGCATGCACGTGCGCTTTCCTCCCGAGCTGCAGCAGTAGTGTCACGCTTCCTGTCACGTGGATCAAGGGATCTGTGGCTTTCCCTCGAGGCTGTCCCTCGAGGCTTTCCCACGAGGCTTTCCCACAGGGCTGTGCCACATGCCACCTTGGTGTGAGTCGATCCTCGGCGTGAAAGACGAGCCGGTGAAGGGAAAATAGTTTCCTCTGGAATGGACTGAGACATCTGGGGGACTCTTGGAATGGTGGCACGACCCTGGAGTTCCTCTCGCCGTTCCTGTTGAGAGGGCCTCCTCTTGAGATGCGACGGAAAGGCCGGGAACTCTTTCCCGACGAAGCAGGGAAAGGATCCCTCATCTCGAGCTACGAGGCGGAAACGGGGCTCCTCTGGATGTGGGCGGGACCCTCGTGATTCCTCTCGAGTAGAGACGGGTATGTCGGGGAACTTCTTGATTTGCACCAAGGGTGTGAAGGAGCCTTTCGAATTTCCAGAGGTGAGGTGTGATCAGCCTCGAGACGCCTCAGCGGAAATGGGCCTCATCTCGCCTGGAGGGGAGAACCTCCTGGATTTTCTCGAGTTGCGGCAGGTCTTCTCGAGTTACGACGGGGACCTCAGGGACCCGCTCTGGTGGCCTCAGGAAAGGCCAGTCCCCATGCGAGTTGCTAGGGGACCTCTCGGGATTCCTCTCCCGTCCATGCCGGGGCCTCAGTCCTTGTGTGGAGTCGGGGCCGGAACCTGAGGATTCCTCTCCAGTGTTGCCATGGATCTTGGGGTGCTTCTGAGTCTCCCCAGGGGAGTCAGGCCTCGTCTCGAGTGGGGGCTTGCACGTGCGCTTTCCTCCCGAGCTGCAGCAGTAGTGTCACGCTTCCTGTCACGTGGATCAAGTGATCTGTGGCTTTCCCTCGAGCCTGTCCCTCTAGGCTTTCCCACGAGGCTTTCCCACAGGGCTGTGCCACGTGCCACCTTGGTGTGAGTCGATCCTCGGCGTGAAAGACGAGCCGGTGAAGGGAAAAGAGGTTCCTCTGGAATGGACTGAGACATCTGGGGGACTCTTGGAATGGTGGCAAGACCTTGGAGTTCCTCTCGCCATTCCTGTTGAGAGGGCCTCCTCTTGAGATGCGACGGGAATGCCGGGAACTCTTTCCCGACGAAGCAGGGAAAGGATCCCTCATCTCGAGCTACGAGGCGGAAACGGGGCTCCTCTGGATGTGGGCGGGACCCTCGTGATTCCTCTCGAGTGGAGACGGCTATGTCGGGGAACTTCTTGATTTGCACCAAGGGTGTGAAGGAGCCTTTCGAAGTTCCAGAGGTGAGGTGTGATCAGCCTCGAGACGCCTCAGCGGAAATGGGCCTCATCTCGCCTGGAGGGGAGAACCTCCTGGATTTTCTCGAGTTGCGGCAGGTCTTCTCGAGTTACGACGGGGACCTCAGGGACCCGCTCTGGTGGCCTCAGGAAAGGCCAGTCCCCATGCGAGTTGCTAGGGGACCTCTCGGGATTCCTCTCCCGTCCATGCCGGGGCCTCAGTCCTTGTGTGGAGTCGGGGCCGGAACCTGAGGATTCCTCTCCAGTGTTGCCATGGATCTTGGGGTGCTTCTGAGTCTCCCCAGGGGAGTCAGGCCTCGTCTCGAGTGGGGGCATGCACGTGCGCTTTCCTCCCGAGCTGCAGCAGTAGTGTCACGCTTCCTGTCACGTGGATCAAGGGATCTGTGGCTTTCCCTCGAGGCTGTCCCTCGAGGCTTTCCCACGAGGCTTTCCCACAGGGCTGTGCCACGTGCCACCTTGGTGTGAGTCGATCCTCGGCGTGAAAGACGAGCCGGTGAAGGGAAAAGAGGTTCCTCTGGAATGGACTGAGACATCTGGGGGACTCTTGGAATGGTGGCACGACCCTGGAGTTCCTCTCGCCGTTCCTGTTGAGAGGGCCTCCTCTTGAGATGCGACGGGAACGCCGGGAACTCTTTCCCGACGAAGCAGGGAAAGGATCCCTCATCTCGAGCTACGAGGCGGAAACGGGGCTCCTCTGGATGTGGGCGGGACCCTCGTGATTCCTCTCGAGTGGAGACGGGTATGTCGGGGACCTTCTTGATTTGCACCAAGGGTGTGAAGGACCCTTTCGAAGTTCCAGAGGTGAGGTGTGATCAGCCTCGAGACGCCTCAGCGGAAATGGGCCTCATCTCGCCTGGAGGGGAGAACCTCCTGGATTTTCTCGAGTTGCGGAAGGTCTTCTCGAGTTACGACGGGGACCTCAGGGACCCGCTCTGGTGGCCTCAGGAAAGGCCAGTCCCCATGCGAGTTGCTAGGGGACCTCTCGGGATTCCTATCCCGTCCATGCCGGGGCCTCAGTCCTTGTGTGGATTCGGGGCCGGAACCTGAGGATTCCTCTCCAGTGTTGCCATGGATCTTGGGGTGCTTCTGAGTCTCCCCAGGGGAGTCAGGCCTCATCTCGAGTGGGGGCATGCACGTGCGCTTTCCTCCCGAGCTGCAGCAGTAGTGTCACGCTTCCTGTCACGTGGATCAAGGGATCTGTGGCTTTCCCTCGAGCCTGTCCCTCGAGGCTTTCCCACGAGGCTTTCCCACAGGGCTGTGCCACGTGCCACCTTGGTGTGAGTCGATCCTCGGCGTGAAAGACGAGCCGGTGAAGGGATAAGAGGTTCCTCTGGAATGGACTGAGACATCTGGGGGACTCTTGGAATGGTGGCACGACCCTGGAGTTCCTCTCGCCGTTCCTGTTGAGAGGGCCTCCTCTTGAGATGCGACGGGAACGCCGGGAACTCTTTCCCGACGAAGCAGGGAAAGGATCCCTCATCTCGAGCTACGAGGCGGAAACGGGGCTCCTCTGGATGTGGGCGGGACCCTCGTGATTCCTCTCGAGTGGAGACGGGTATGTCGGGGAACTTCTTGATTTGCACCAAGGGTGTGAAGGACCCTTTCGAAGTTCCAGAGGTGAGGTGTGATCAGCCTCGAGACGCCTCAGCGGAAATGGGCCTCATCTAGCCTGGAGGGGAGAACCTCCTGGATTTTCTCGAGTTGCGGCAGGTCTTCTCGAGTTACGACGGGGACCACAGGGACCCGCTCTGGTGGCCTAAGGAAAGGCCAGTCCCCATGCGAGTTGCTAGGGAACCTCTCCGGATTCCTCTCCCGTCCATGCCGGGGCCTCAGTCCTTGTGTGGAGTCGGGGGCGGAACCTAAGGATTCCTCTCCAGTGTTGCCATGGATCTTGGGGTGCATCTGAGTCTCCCCAGGGGAGTCAGGCCTCGTCTCGAGTGGGGGCATGCACGTGCGCTTTCCTCCCGAGCTGCAGCAGTAGTGTCACGCTTCCTGTCACGTGGATCAAGGTATCTGTGGCTTTCCCTCGAGGCTGTCCCTCGAGGCTTTCCCACGAGACTTTCCCACAGGGCTGTGCCACATGCCACCTTGGTGTGAGTCGATCCTCGGCGTGAAAGACGAGCCGGTGAAGGGAAAAGAGGTTCCTCTGGAATGGACTGAGACATCTGGGGGACTCTTGGAATGGTGGCACGACCCTGGAGTTCCTCTCGCCATTCCTGTTGAGAGGGCCTCCTCTTGAGATGCGACGGGAACGCCGGGAACTCTTTCCCGACGAAGCAGGGAAAGGATCCCTCATCTCGAGCTACGAGGCGGAAACGGGGCTCCTCTGGATGTGGGCGGGACCCTCGTGATTCCTCTCGAGTGGAGACGGGTATGTCGGGTAACTTCTTCATTTGCACCAAGGGTGTGAAGGAGCCTTTCGAAATTCCAGACGGGAGGTGTGATCAGCCTCGAGACGCCTCAGCGGAAATGGGCCTCATCTCGCCTGGAGGGGAGAACCTCCTGGATTTTCTCGAGTTGCGGCAGGTCTTCTCGAGTTACGACGGGGACCTCAGGGACCCGCTCTGGTGGCCTCAGGAAAGGCCAGTCCCCATGCGAGTTGTTAGGGGACCTCTCGGGATTCCTCTCCCGTCCATGCCGGGGCCTCAGTCCTTGTGTGGAGTCGGGGCCGGAACCTGAGGATTCCTCTCCAGTGTTGCCATGGATCTTGGGGTGCTTCTGAGTCTCCCCAGGGGAGTCAGGCCTCGTCTCGAGTGGGGGCATGCACGTGCGCTTTCCTCCCGAGCTGCAGCAGTAGTGTCACGCTTCCTGTCACGTGGATCAAGGGATCTGTGGCTTTCCCTCGAGGCTGTCCCTCGAGGCTTTCCCACGAGGCTTTCCCACAGGGCTGTGCCACGTGCCACCTTGGTGTGAGTCGATCCTCGGCGTGAAAGACGAGCCGGTGAAGGGAAAAGAGGTTCCTCTGGAATGGACTGAGACATCTGGGGGACTCTTGGAATGGTGGCACGGCCCTGGAGTTCCTCTCGCCGTTCCTGTTGAGAGGGCCTCCTCTTGAGATGCGACGGGAACGCCGGGAACTCTTTCCCGACGAAGCAGGGAAAGGATCCCTCATCTCGAGCTACGAGGCGGAAACGGGGCTCCTCTGGATGTGGGCGGGACCCTCGTGATTCCTCTCGAGTGGAGACGGGTATGTCGGGGAACTTCTTGATTTGCACCAAGGGTGTGAAGGAGCCTTTCGAAGTTCCAGAGGTGAGGTGTGATCAGCCTCGAGACGCTTCAGGAGAAATGGGCCTCATCTCGCCTGGAGGGGAGAACCTCCTGGATTTTCTCGAGTTGCGGCAGGTCTTCTCGAGTTACGACGGGGACCTCAGGGACCCGCCCTGGTGGCCTCAGGAAAGGCCAGTCCCCATGCGAGTTGCTAGGGGACCTCTCGGGATTCCTCTCCCGTCCATGCCGGGGCCTCAGTCCTTGTGTGGAGTCGGGGCCGGAACCTGAGGATTCCTCTCCAGTGTTGCCATGGATCTTGGGGTGCTTCTGAGTCTCCCCAGGGGAGTCAGGCCTCGTCTCGAGTGGGGGCATGCACGTGCGCTTTCCTCCCGAGCTGCAGCAGTAGTGTCACGCTTCCTGTCACGTGGATCAAGGGATCTGTGGCTTTCCCTCGAGGCTGTCCCTCGAGGCTTTCCCACGAGGCTTTCCCACAGGGCTGTGCCAAATGCCACCTTGGTGTGAGTCGATCCTCGGCGTGAAAGACGAGCCGGTGAAGGGAAAAGAGGTTCCTCTGGAATGGACTGAGACATCTGGGGGACTCTTGGAATGGTGGCACGACCCTGGAGTTCCTCTCGCCGTTCCTGTTGAGAGGGCCTCCTCTTGAGATGCGACGGGAACGCCGGGAACTCTTTCCCGACGAAGCAGGGAAAGGATCCCTCACCTCGAGCTACGAGGCGGAAACGGGGCTCCTCTGGATGTGGGCGGGACCCTCGTGATTCCTCTCGAGTGGAGACGGGTATGTCAGGGAACTTCTTGATTTGCACCAAGGGTGTGAAGGAGCCTTTCGAAGTTCCAGAGGTGAGGTGTGATCAGCCTCGAGACGCCTCAGCGGAAATGGGCCTCATCTCGCCTGGAGGGGAGAACCTCCTGGATTTTCCCGAGTTGCGGCAGGTCTTCTCGAGTTACGACGGGGACCTCAGGGACACGCTCTGGTGGCCTCAGGAAAGGCCAGTCCCCATGCGAGTTGCTAGGGGACCTCTCGGGATTCCTCTCCCGTCCATGCCGGGGCCTCAGTCCTTGTGTGGAGTCGGGGCCGGAACCTGAGGATTCCTCTCCAGTGTTGCCATGGATCTTGGGGTGCTTCTGAGTCTCCCCAGGGGAGTCAGGCCTCGTCTCGAGTGGGGGCTTGCACGTGCGCTTTCCTCCCGAGCTGCAGCAGTAGTGTCACGCTTCCTGTCACGTGGATCAAGTGATCTGTGGCTTTCCCTCGAGCCTGTCCCTCTAGGCTTTCCCACGAGGCTTTCCCACAGGGCTGTGCCACGTGCCACCTTGGTGTGAGTCGATCCTCGGCGTGAAAGACGAGCCGGTGAAGGGAAAAGAGGTTCCTCTGGAATGGACTGAGACATCTGGGGGACTCTTGAAATGGTGGCAAGACCCTGGAGTTCCTCTCGCCGTTCCTGTTGAGAGGGCCTCCTCTTGAGATGCGACGGGAATGCCGGGAACTCTTTCCCGAAGAAGCAGGGAAAGGATCCCTCATCTCGAGCTACGAGGCGGAAACGGGGCTCCTCTGGATATGGGCGGGATCCTCGTGATTTCTCTCGAGTGGAGACTGGTATGTCGGGGAACTTCTTGATTTGCACCAAGGGTGTGAAGGAGCCTTTCGAAGTTCCAGAGGTGAGGTGTGATCAGCCTCGAGACGCCTCAGCGAAAATGCGCCTCATCTCGCCTGGAGGGGAGAACCTCCTGGATTTTCTCGAGTTGTGGCAGGTCTTCTCGAGTTACGACGGGGACCTCAGGGACCCGCTCTGGTGGCCTCAGGAAAGGCCAGTCCCCATGCGAGTTGCTAGGGGACCTCTCGGGATTCCTCTCCCGTCCATGTCGGGGCCTCAGTCCTTGTGTGGAGTCGGGGCCGGAACCTGAGGATTCCTCTCCAGTGTTGCCATGGATCTTGGGGTGCTTCTGAGTCTCCCCAGGGGAGTCAGGCCTCGTCTCGAGTGGGGGCATGCACGTGCGCTTTCCTCCCGAGCTGCAGCAGTAGTGTCACGCTTCCTGTCACGTGGATCAAGGGATCTGTGGCTTTCCCTCGAGGCTGTCCCTCAAGGCTTTCCCACGAGGCTTTCCCACAGGGCTGTGCCACGTGCCACCTTGGTGTGAGTCGATCCTCGGAGTGAAAGACGAGCCGGTGAAGGGAAAAGAGGTTCCTCTGGAATGGACTGAGACATCTGGGGGACTCTTGGAATGGTGGCACGACCCTGGAGTTCCTCTCGCCATTCCTGTTTAGAGGGCTTCCTCTTGAGTTGCGACGGAAAGGCCGGGAACTCTTTCCCGACGAAGCAGGGAAAGGATCCCTCATCTCGAGCTACGAGGCAGAAACGGGGCTCCTCTGGATGTGGGCGGGACCCTCGTGATTCCTCTCGAGTGGAGACGGGTATGTCGGGGAACTTCTTGATTTGCACCAAGGGTGTGAAGGAGCCTTTCGAATTTCCAGAGGTGAGGTGTGATCAGCCTCGAGACGCCTCAGCCGAAATGGGCCTCATCTAGCCTGGAGGGGAGAACCTCCTGGATTTTCTCGAGTTGCGGCAGGTCTTCTCGAGTTACGACGGGGACCACAGGGACCCGCTCTGGTGGCCTAAGGAAAGGCAAGTCCCCATGCGAGTTGCTAGGGAACCTCTCCGGATTCCTCTCCCGTCCATGCCGGGGCCTCAGTCCTTGTGTGGAGTCGGGGGCGGAACCTAAGGATTCCTCTCCAGTGTTGCCATGGATCTTGGGGTGCATCTGAGTCTCCCCAGGGGAGTCAGGCCTCGTCTCGAGTGGGGGCATGCACGTGCGCTTTCCTCCCGAGCTGCAGCAGTAGTGTCACGCTTCCTGTCACGTGGATCAAGGTATCTGTGGCTTTCCCTCGAGGCTGTCCCTCGAGGCTTTCCCACGAGACTTTCCCACAGGGCTGTGCCACATGCCACCTTGGTGTGAGTCGATCCTCGGCGTGAAAGACGAGCCGGTGAAGGGAAAAGAGGTTCCTCTGGAATGGACTGAGACATCTGGGGGACTCTTGGAATGGTGGCACGACCCTGGAGTTCCTCTCGCCGTTCCTGTTGAGAGGGCCTCCTCTTGAGATGCGACGGGAACGCCGGGAACTCTTTCCCGACGAAGCAGGGAAAGGATCCCTCATCTCGAGCTACGAGGCGGAAACGGGGCTCCTCTGGATGTGGGCGGGACCCTCGTGATTCCTCTCGAGTGGAGACGGGTATGTCGGGTAACTTCTTGATTTGCACCAAGGGTGTGAAGGAGCCTTTCGAAATTCCAGAGGGGAGGTGTGATCAGCCTCGAGACGCCTCAGCGGAAATGGGCCTCATCTCGCCTGGAGGGGAGAACCTCCTGGATTTTCTCGAGTTGCGGCAGGTCTTCTCGAGTTATGACGGGGACCTCAGGGACCCGCTCTGGTGGCCTCAGGAAAGGCCAGTCCCCATGCGAGTTGTTAGGGGACCTCTCGGGATTCCTCTCCCGTCCATGCCGGGGCCTCAGTCCTTGTGTGGAGTCGGGGCCGGAATCTTAGGATTCCTCTCCAGTGTTGCCATGGATCTTGGGGTGCTTCTGAGTCTCCCCAGTGGAGTCAAGCCTCGTCTCGAGTGGGGGCATGCACGTGCGCTTTCCTCCCGAGCTGCAGCAGTAGGGTCACGCTTCCTGTCACGTGGATCAAGGGATCTGTGGCTTTCCCTCGAGGCTGTCCCTCGAGGCTTTCCCACGAGGCTTTCCCACAGGGCTGTGCCACGTGCCACCTTGGTGTGAGTCGATCCTCGGCGTGAAAGACGAGCCGGTGAAGGGAAAAGAGGTTCCTCTGGAATGGACTGAGACATCTGGGGGACTCTTGGAAAGGTGGCACAACCCTGGAGTTCCTCTCGCCGTTCCTGTTGAGAGGGCCTCCTCTTGAGATGCGACGGGAACGCCGGGAACTCTTTCCCGACGAAGCAGGGAAAGGATCCCTCATCTCGAGCTACGAGGCGGAAACGGGGCTCCTCTGGATGTGGGCGGGACCCTCGTGATTCCTCTCGAGTGGAGACGGGTATGTCGGGGAACTTCTTGATTTGCACCAAGGGTGTGAAGGAGCCTTTCAAAGTTCCAGAGGTGAGGTGTGATCAGCCTCGAGACGCCTCAGCGAAAATGGGCCTCATCTCGCCTGGAGGGGAGAACCTCCTGGATTTTCTCGAGTTGCGGCAGGTCTTCTCGAGGTACGACGGGGACCTCAGGGACCCGCTCTGGTGGCCTCAGGAAAGGCCAGTCCCCATGCGAGTTGCTAGGGGACCTCTCGGGATTCCTCTCCCGTCCATGCCGGGGCCTCAGTCCTTGTGTGGAGTCGGGGCCGGAACCTGAGGATTCCTCTCCAGTGTTGCCATGGATCTTGGGGTGCTTCTGAGTCTCCCCAGGGGAGTCAGGCCTCGTCTCGAGTGGGGGCATGCACGTGCGCTTTCCTCCCGAGCTGCAGCAGTAGTGTCACGCTTCCTGTCACGTGGATCAAGGGATCTGTGGCTTTCCCTCGAGGCTGTCCCTCGAGGCTTTCCCACGAGGCTTTCCCACAGGGCTGTGCCACGTGCCACCTTGGTGTGAGTCGATCCTCGGCGTGAAAGACGAGCCGGTGAAGGGAAAAGAGGTTCCTCTGGAATGGACTGAGACATCTGGGGGACTCTTGGAATGGTGGCACGACCCTGGAGTTCCTCTCGCCGTTCCTGTTGAGAGGGCCTCCTCTTGAGATGCGACGGGAACGCCGGGAACTCTTTCCCGACGAAGCAGGGAAAGGATCCCTCATCTCGAGCTACGAGGCGGAAACGGGGCTCCTCTGGATGTGGGCGGGACCCTCGTGATTCCTCTCGAGTGGAGACGGGTATGTCGGGGAACTTCTTGATTTGCACCAAGGGTGTGAAGGAGCCTTTCGAAGTTCCAGAGGTGAGGTGTGATCAGCCTCGAGACGCTTCAGGAGAAATGGGCCTCATCTCGCCTGGAGGGGAGAACCTCCTGGATTTTCTCGAGTTGCGGCAGGTCTTCTCGAGTTACGACGGGGACCTCAGGGACCCGCCCTGGTGGCCTCAGGAAAGGCCAGTCCCCATGCGAGTTGCTAGGGGACCTCTCGGGATTCCTCTCCCGTCCATGCCGGGGCCTCAGTCCTTGTGTGGAGTCGGGGCCGGAACCTGAGGATTCCTCTCCAGTGTTGCCATGGATCTTGGGGTGCTTCTGAGTCTCCCCAGGGGAGTCAGGCCTCGTCTCGAGTGGGGGCATGCACGTGCGCTTTCCTCCCGAGCTGCAGCAGTAGTGTCACGCTTCCTGTCACGTGGATCAAGGGATCTGTGGCTTTCCCTCGAGGCTGTCCCTCGAGGCTTTCCCACGAGGCTTTCCCACAGGGCTGTGCCACGTGCCACCTTGGTGTGAGTCGATCCTCGGCGTGAAAGACGAGCCGGTGAAGGGAAAAGAGGTTCCTCTGGAATGGACTGAGACATCTGGGGGACTCTTGGAATGGTGGCACGACCCTGGAGTTCCTCTCGCCGTTCCTGTTGAGAGGGCCTCCTCTTGAGATGCGACGGGAACGCCGGGAACTCTTTCCCGACGAAGCAGGGAAAGGATCCCTCACCTCGAGCTACGAGGCGGAAACGGGGCTCCTCTGGATGTGGGCGGGACCCTCGTGATTCCTCTCGAGTGGAGACGGGTATGTCAGGGAACTTCTTGATTTGCACCAAGGGTGTGAAGGACCCTTTCGAAGTTCCAGAGGTGAGGTGTGATCAGCCTCGAGACGCCTCAGCGGAAATGGGCCTCATCTCGCCTGGAGGGGAGAACCTCCTGGATTTTCCCGAGTTGCGGCAGGTCTTCTCGAGTTACGACGGGGACCTCAGGGACACGCTCTGGTGGCCTCAGGAAAGGCCAGTCCCCATGCAAGTTGCTAGGGGACCTCTCGGGATTCCTCTCCCGTCCATGCCGGGGCCTCAGTCCTTGTGTGGAGTCGGGGCCGGAACCTGAGGATTCCTCTCCAGTGTTGCCATGGATCTTGGGGTGCTTCTGAGTCTCCCCAGGGGAGTCAGGCCTCGTCTCGAGTGGGGGCTTGCACGTGCGCTTTCCTCCCGAGCTGCAGCAGTAGTGTCACGCTTCCTGTCACGTGGATCAAGTGATCTGTGGCTTTCCCTCGAGCCTGTCCCTCGAGGCTTTCCCACGAGGCTTTCCCACAGGGCTGTGCCACGTGCCACCTTGGTGTGAGTCGATCCTCGGCGTGAAAGACGAGCCGGTGAAGGGAAAAGAGGTTCCTCTGGAATGGACTGAGACATCTGGGGGACTCTTGAAATGGTGGCAAGACCCTGGAGTTCCTCTCGCCGTTCCTGTTGAGAGGGCCTCCTCTTGAGATGCGACGGGAATGCCGGGAACTCTTTCCCGACGAAGCAGGGAAAGGATCCCTCATCTCGAGCTACGAGGCGGAAACGGGGCTCCTCTGGATGTGGGCGGGATCCTCGTGATTCCTCTCGAGTGGAGACTGGTATGTCGGGGAACTTCTTGATTTGCACCAAGGGTGTGAAGGAGCCTTTCGAAGTTCCAGAGGTGAGGTGTGATCAGCCTCGAGACGCCTCAGCGGAAATGGGCCTCATCTCGCCTGGAGGGGAGAACCTCCTGGATTTTCTCGAGTTGCGGCAGGTCTTCTCGAGTTACGACGGGGACCTCAGGGACCCGCTCTGGTGGCCTCAGGAAAGGCCAGTCCCCATGCGAGTTGCTAGGGGACCTCTCGGGATTCCTCTCCCGTCCATGTCGGGGCCTCAGTCCTTGTGTGGAGTCGGGGCCGGAACCTGAGGATTCCTCTCCAGTGTTGCCATGGATCTTGGGGTGCTTCTGAGTCTCCCCAGGGGAGTCAGGCCTCGTCTCGAGTGGGGGCATGCACGTGCGCTTTCCTCCCGAGCTGCAGCAGTAGTGTCACGCTTCCTGTCACGTGGATCAAGGGATCTGTGGCTTTCCCTCGAGGCTGTCCCTCGAGGCTTTCCCACGAGGCTTTCCCACAGGGCTGTGCCACGTGCCACCTTGGTGTGAGTCGATCCTCGGAGTGAAAGACGAGCCGGTGAAGGGAAAAGAGGTTCCTCTGGAATGGACTGAGACATCTGGGGGACTCTTGGAATGGTGGCACGACCCTGGAGTTCCTCTCGCCATTCCTGTTTAGAGGGCTTCCTCTTGAGATGCGACGGAAAGGCCGGGAACTCTTTCCCGACGAAGCAGGGAAAGGATCCCTCATCTCGAGCTACGAGGCAGAAACGGGGCTCCTCTGGATGTGGGCGGGACCCTCGTGATTCCTCTCGAGTGGAGACGGGTATGTCGGGGAACTTCTTGATTTGCACCAAGGGTGTGAAGGAGCCTTTCGAATTTCCAGAGGTGAGGTGTGATCAGCCTCGAGACGCCTCAGCGGAAATGGGCCTCATCTCGCCTGGAGGGGAGAACCTCCTGGATTTTTTCGAGTTGCGGCAGGTCTTCTCGAGTTACGACGGGGACCTCAGGGACCCGCTCTGGTGGCCTCAGGAAAGGCCAGTCCCCATGCGAGTTGCTAGGGGACCTCTCGGGATTCCTCTCCCGTCCATGCCGGGGCCTCAGTCCTTGTGTGGAGTCGGGGCCGGAACCTGAGGATTCCTCTCCAGTGTTGCCATGGATCTTGGGGTGCTTCTGAGTCTCCCCAGGGGAGTCAGGCCTCGTCTCGAGTGGGGGCTTGCACGTGCGCTTTCCTCCCGAGCTGCAGCAGTAGTGTCACGCTTCCTGTCACGTGGATCAAGTGATCTGTGGCTTTCCCTCGAGCCTGTCCCTCGAGGCTTTCCCACGAGGCTTTCCCACAGGGCTGTGCCACGTGCCACCTTGGTGTGAGTCGATCCTCGGCGTGAAAGACGAGCCGGTGAAGGGAAAAGAGGTTCCTCTGGAATGGACTGAGACATCTGGGGGACTCTTGGAATGGTGGCACGACCCTGGAGTTCCTCTCGCCGTTCCTGTTGAGAGGGCCTCCTCTTGAGATGCGACGGGAACGCCGGGAACTCTTTCCCGACGAAGCAGGGAAAGGATCCCTCATCTCGAGCTACGAGGCGGAAACGGGGCTCCTCTGGATGTGGGCGGGACCCTCGTGATTCCTCTCGAGTGGAGACGGGTATGTCGGGGAACTTCTTGATTTGCACCAAGGGTGTGAAGGACCCTTTCGAAGTTCCAGAGGTGAGGTGTGATCAGCCTCGAGACGCCTCAGCGGAAATGGGCCTCATCTCGCCTGGAGGGGAGAACCTCCCCGATTTTCTCAAGTTGCGGCAGGTCTTCTCGAGTTACGACGGGGACCTCAGGGACCCGCTCTGGTGGCCTCAGGAAAGGCCAGTCCCCATGCGAGTTGATAGGGGACCTCTCGGGATTCCTCTCCCGTCCATGCCGGGGCCTCAGTCCTTGTGTGGAGTCGGGGCCGGAACCTGAGGATTCCTCTCCAGTGTTGCCATGGATCTTGGGGTGCTTCTGAGTCTCCCCAGGGGAGTCAGGCCTCGTCTCGAGTGGGGGCTTGCACGTGCGCTTTCCTCCCGAGCTGCAGCAGTAGTGTCACGCTTCCTGTCACGTGGATCAAGTGATCTGTGGCTTTCCCTCGAGCCTGTCCCTCTAGGCTTTCCCACGAGGCTTTCCCACAGGGCTGTGCCACGTGCCACCTTGGTGTGAGTCGATCCTCGGCGTGAAAGACGAGCCGGTGAAGGGAAAAGAGGTTCCTCTGGAATGGACTGAGACATCTGGGGGACTCTTGAAATGGTGGCAAGACCCTGGAGTTCCTCTCGCCGTTCCTGTTGAGAGGGCCTCCTCTTGAGATGCGACGGGAATGCCGGGAACTCTTTCCCGAAGAAGCAGGGAAAGGATCCCTCATCTCGAGCTACGAGGCGGAAACGGGGCTCCTCTGGATGTGGGCGGGATCCTCGTGATTCCTCTCGAGTGGAGACTGGTATGTCGGGGAACTTCTTGATTTGCACCAAGGGTGTGAAGGAGCCTTTCGAAGTTCCAGAGGTGAGGTGTGATCAGCCTCGAGACGCCTCAGCGGAAATGGGCCTCATCTCGCCTGGAGGGGAGAACCTCCTGGATTTTCTCGAGTTGCGGCAGGTCTTCTCGAGTTACGACGGGGACCTCAGGGACCCGCTCTGGTGGCCTCAGGAAAGGCCAGTCCCCATGCGAGTTGCTAGGGGACCTCTCGGGATTCCTCTCCCGTCCATGTCGGGGCCTCAGTCCTTGTGTGGAGTCGGGGCCGGAACCTGAGGATTCCTCTCCAGTGTTGCCATGGATCTTGGGGTGCTTCTGAGTCTCCCCAGGGGAGTCAGGCCTCGTCTCGAGTGGGGGCATGCACGTGCGCTTTCCTCCCGAGCTGCAGCAGTAGTGTCACGCTTCCTGTCACGTGGATCAAGGGATCTGTGGCTTTCCCTCGAGGCTGTCCCTCAAGGCTTTCCCACGAGGCTTTCCCACAGGGCTGTGCCACGTGCCACCTTGGTGTGAGTCGATCCTCGGAGTGAAAGACGAGCCGGTGAAGGGAAAAGAGGTTCCTCTGGAATGGACTGAGACATCTGGGGGACTCTTGGAATGGTGGCACGACCCTGGAGTTCCTCTCGCCATTCCTGTTTAGAGGGCTTCCTCTTGAGATGCGACGGAAAGGCCGGGAACTCTTTCCCGACGAAGCAGGGAAAGGATCCCTCATCTCGAGCTACGAGGCAGAAACGGGGCTCCTCTGGATGTGGGCGGGACCCTCGTGATTCCTCTCGAGTGGAGACGGGTATGTCGGGGAACTTCTTGATTTGCACCAAGGGTGTGAAGGAGCCTTTCGAATTTCCAGAGGTGAGGTGTGATCAGCCTCGAGACGCCTCAGCGGAAATGGGCCTCATCTCGCCTGGAGGGGAGAACCTCCTGGATTTTTTCGAGTTGCGGCAGGTCTTCTCGAGTTACGACGGGGACCTCAGGGACCCGCTCTGGTGGCCTCAGGAAAGGCCAGTCCCCATGCGAGTTGCTAGGGGACCTCTCGGGATTCCTCTCCCGTCCATGCCGGGGCCTCAGTCCTTGTGTGGAGTCGGGGCCGGAACCTGAGGATTCCTCTCCAGTGTTGCCATGGATCTTGGGGTGCTTCTGAGTCTCCCCAGGGGAGTCAGGCCTCGTCTCGAGTGGGGGCTTGCACGTGCGCTTTCCTCCCGAGCTGCAGCAGTAGTGTCACGCTTCCTGTCACGTGGATCAAGTGATCTGTGGCTTTCCCTCGAGCCTGTCCCTCGAGGCTTTCCCACGAGGCTTTCCCACAGGGCTGTGCCACGTGCCACCTTGGTGTGAGTCGATCCTCGGCGTGAAAGACGAGCCGGTGAAGGGAAAAGAGGTTCCTCTGGAATGGACTGAGACATCTGGGGGACTCTTGGAATGGTGGCACGACCCTGGAGTTCCTCTCGCCGTTCCTGTTGAGAGGGCCTCCTCTTGAGATGCGACGGGAACGCCGGGAACTCTTTCCCGACGAAGCAGGGAAAGGATCCCTCATCTCGAGCTACGAGGCGGAAACGGGGCTCCTCTGGATGTGGGCGGGACCCTCGTGATTCCTCTCGAGTGGAGACGGGTATGTCGGGGAACTTCTTGATTTGCACCAAGGGTGTGAAGGACCCTTTCGAAGTTCCAGAGGTGAGGTGTGATCAGCCTCGAGACGCCTCAGCGGAAATGGGCCTCATCTCGCCTGGAGGGGAGAACCTCCCCGATTTTCTCAAGTTGCGGCAGGTCTTCTCGAGTTACGACGGGGACCTCAGGGACCCGCTCTGGTGGCCTCAGGAAAGGCCAGTCCCCATGCGAGTTGATAGGGGACCTCTCGGGATTCCTCTCCCGTCCATGCCGGGGCCTCAGTCCTTGTGTGGAGTCGGGGCCGGAACCTGAGGATTCCTCTCCAGTGTTGCCATGGATCTTGGGGTGCTTCTGAGTCTCCCCAGGGGAGTCAGGCCTCGTCTCGAGTGGGGGCTTGCACGTGCGCTTTCCTCCCGAGCTGCAGCAGTAGTGTCACGCTTCCTGTCACGTGGATCAAGTGATCTGTGGCTTTCCCTCGAGCCTGTCCCTCTAGGCTTTCCCACGAGGCTTTCCCACAGGGCTGTGCCACGTGCCACCTTGGTGTGAGTCGATCCTCGGCGTGAAAGACGAGCCGGTGAAGGGAAAAGAGGTTCCTCTGGAATGGACTGAGACATCTGGGGGACTCTTGAAATGGTGGCAAGACCCTGGAGTTCCTCTCGCCGTTCCTGTTGAGAGGGCCTCCTCTTGAGATGCGACGGGAATGCCGGGAACTCTTTCCCGAAGAAGCAGGGAAAGGATCCCTCATCTCGAGCTACGAGGCGGAAACGGGGCTCCTCTGGATGTGGGCGGGATCCTCGTGATTCCTCTCGAGTGGAGACTGGTATGTCGGGGAACTTCTTGATTTGCACCAAGGGTGTGAAGGAGCCTTTCGAAGTTCCAGAGGTGAGGTGTGATCAGCCTCGAGACGCCTCAGCGGAAATGGGCCTCATCTCGCCTGGAGGGGAGAACCTCCTGGATTTTCTCGAGTTGCGGCAGGTCTTCTCGAGTTACGACGGGGACCTCAGGGACCCGCTCTGGTGGCCTCAGGAAAGGCCAGTCCCCATGCGAGTTGCTAGGGGACCTCTCGGGATTCCTCTCCCGTCCATGTCGGGGCCTCAGTCCTTGTGTGGAGTCGGGGCCGGAACCTGAGGATTCCTCTCCAGTGTTGCCATGGATCTTGGGGTGCTTCTGAGTCTCCCCAGGGGAGTCAGGCCTCGTCTCGAGTGGGGGCATGCACGTGCGCTTTCCTCCCGAGCTGCAGCAGTAGTGTCACGCTTCCTGTCACGTGGATCAAGGGATCTGTGGCTTTCCCTCGAGGCTGTCCCTCAAGGCTTTCCCACGAGGCTTTCCCACAGGGCTGTGCCACGTGCCACCTTGGTGTGAGTCGATCCTCGGAGTGAAAGACGAGCCGGTGAAGGGAAAAGAGGTTCCTCTGGAATGGACTGAGACATCTGGGGGACTCTTGGAATGGTGGCACGACCCTGGAGTTCCTCTCGCCATTCCTGTTTAGAGGGCTTCCTCTTGAGATGCGACGGAAAGGCCGGGAACTCTTTCCCGACGAAGCAGGGAAAGGATCCCTCATCTCGAGCTACGAGGCAGAAACGGGGCTCCTCTGGATGTGGGCGGGACCCTCGTGATTCCTCTCGAGTGGAGACGGGTATGTCGGGGAACTTCTTGATTTGCACCAAGGGTGTGAAGGAGCCTTTCGAATTTCCAGAGGTGAGGTGTGATCAGCCTCGAGACGCCTCAGCCGAAATGGGCCTCATCTAGCCTGGAGGGGAGAACCTCCTGGATTTTCTCGAGTTGCGGCAGGTCTTCTCGAGTTACGACGGGGACCACAGGGACCCGCTCTGGTGGCCTAAGGAAAGGCAAGTCCCCATGCGAGTTGCTAGGGAACCTCTCCGGATTCCTCTCCCGTCCATGCCGGGGCCTCAGTCCTTGTGTGGAGTCGGGGGCGGAACCTAAGGATTCCTCTCCAGTGTTGCCATGGATCTTGGGGTGCATCTGAGTCTCCCCAGGGGAGTCAGGCCTCGTCTCGAGTGGGGGCATGCACGTGCGCTTTCCTCCCGAGCTGCAGCAGTAGTGTCACGCTTCCTGTCACGTGGATCAAGGTATCTGTGGCTTTCCCTCGAGGCTGTCCCTCGAGGCTTTCCCACGAGACTTTCCCACAGGGCTGTGCCACATGCCACCTTGGTGTGAGTCGATCCTCGGCGTGAAAGACGAGCCGGTGAAGGGAAAAGAGGTTCCTCTGGAATGGACTGAGACATCTGGGGGACTCTTGGAATGGTGGCACGACCCTGGAGTTCCTCTCGCCGTTCCTGTTGAGAGGGCCTCCTCTTGAGATGCGACGGGAACGCCGGGAACTCTTTCCCGACGAAGCAGGGAAAGGATCCCTCATCTCGAGCTACGAGGCGGGAAACGGGGCTCCTCTGGATGTGGGCGGGACCCTCGTGATTCCTCTCGAGTGGAGACGGGTATGTCGGGTAACTTCTTGATTTGCACCAAGGGTGTGAAGGAGCCTTTCGAAATTCCAGAGGGGAGGTGTGATCAGCCTCGAGACGCCTCAGCGGAAATGGGCCTCATCTCGCCTGGAGGGGAGAACCTCCTGGATTTTCTCGAGTTGCGGCAGGTCTTCTCGAGTTATGACGGGGACCTCAGGGACCCGCTCTGGTGGCCTCAGGAAAGGCCAGTCCCCATGCGAGTTGTTAGGGGACCTCTCGGGATTCCTCTCCCGTCCATGCCGGGGCCTCAGTCCTTGTGTGGAGTCGGGGCCGGAATCTTAGGATTCCTCTCCAGTGTTGCCATGGATCTTGGGGTGCTTCTGAGTCTCCCCAGTGGAGTCAAGCCTCGTCTCGAGTGGGGGCATGCACGTGCGCTTTCCTCCCGAGCTGCAGCAGTAGGGTCACGCTTCCTGTCACGTGGATCAAGGGATCTGTGGCTTTCCCTCGAGGCTGTCCCTCGAGGCTTTCCCACGAGGCTTTCCCACAGGGCTGTGCCACGTGCCACCTTGGTGTGAGTCGATCCTCGGCGTGAAAGACGAGCCGGTGAAGGGAAAAGAGGTTCCTCTGGAATGGACTGAGACATCTGGGGGACTCTTGGAAAGGTGGCACAACCCTGGAGTTCCTCTCGCCGTTCCTGTTGAGAGGGCCTCCTCTTGAGATGCGACGGGAACGCCGGGAACTCTTTCCCGACGAAGCAGGGAAAGGATCCCTCATCTCGAGCTACGAGGCGGAAACGGGGCTCCTCTGGATGTGGGCGGGACCCTCGTGATTCCTCTCGAGTGGAGACGGGTATGTCGGGGAACTTCTTGATTTGCACCAAGGGTGTGAAGGAGCCTTTCAAAGTTCCAGAGGTGAGGTGTGATCAGCCTCGAGACGCCTCAGCGAAAATGGGCCTCATCTCGCCTGGAGGGGAGAACCTCCTGGATTTTCTCGAGTTGCGGCAGGTCTTCTCGAGGTACGACGGGGACCTCAGGGACCCGCTCTGGTGGCCTCAGGAAAGGCCAGTCCCCATGCGAGTTGCTAGGGGACCTCTCGGGATTCCTCTCCCGTCCATGCCAGGGCCTCAGTCCTTGTGTGGAGTCGGGGCCGGAACCTGAGGATTCCTCTCCAGTGTTGCCATGGATCTTGGGGTGCTTCTGAGTCTCCCCAGGGGAGTCAGGCCTCGTCTCGAGTGGGGGCATGCACGTGCGCTTTCCTCCCGAGCTGCAGCAGTAGTGTCACGCTTCCTGTCACGTGGATCAAGGGATCTGTGGCTTTCCCTCGAGGCTGTCCCTCGAGGCTTTCCCACGAGGCTTTCCCACAGGGCTGTGCCACGTGCCACCTTGGTGTGAGTCGATCCTCGGCGTGAAAGACGAGCCGGTGAAGGGAAAAGAGGTTCCTCTGGAATGGACTGAGACATCTGGGGGACTCTTGGAATGGTGGCACGACCCTGGAGTTCCTCTCGCCGTTCCTGTTGAGAGGGCCTCCTCTTGAGATGCGACGGGAACGCCGGGAACTCTTTCCCGACGAAGCAGGGAAAGGATCCCTCATCTCGAGCTACGAGGCGGAAACGGGGCTCCTCTGGATGTGGGCGGGACCCTCGTGATTCCTCTCGAGTGGAGACGGGTATGTCGGGGAACTTCTTGATTTGCACCAAGGGTGTGAAGGAGCCTTTCGAAGTTCCAGAGGTGAGGTGTGATCAGCCTCGAGACGCTTCAGGAGAAATGGGCCTCATCTCGCCTGGAGGGGAGAACCTCCTGGATTTTCTCGAGTTGCGGCAGGTCTTCTCGAGTTACGACGGGGACCTCAGGGACCCGCCCTGGTGGCCTCAGGAAAGGCCAGTCCCCATGCGAGTTGCTAGGGGACCTCTCGGGATTCCTCTCCCGTCCATGCCGGGGCCTCAGTCCTTGTGTGGAGTCGGGGCCGGAACCTGAGGATTCCTCTCCAGTGTTGCCATGGATCTTGGGGTGCTTCTGAGTCTCCCCAGGGGAGTCAGGCCTCGTCTCGAGTGGGGGCATGCACGTGCGCTTTCCTCCCGAGCTGCAGCAGTAGTGTCACGCTTCCTGTCACGTGGATCAAGGGATCTGTGGCTTTCCCTCGAGGCTGTCCCTCGAGGCTTTCCCACGAGGCTTTCCCACAGGGCTGTGCCACGTGCCACCTTGGTGTGAGTCGATCCTCGGCGTGAAAGACGAGCCGGTGAAGGGAAAAGAGGTTCCTCTGGAATGGACTGAGACATCTGGGGGACTCTTGGAATGGTGGCACGACCCTGGAGTTCCTCTCGCCGTTCCTGTTGAGAGGGCCTCCTCTTGAGATGCGACGGGAACGCCGGGAACTCTTTCCCGACGAAGCAGGGAAAGGATCCCTCACCTCGAGCTACGAGGCGGAAACGGGGCTCCTCTGGATGTGGGCGGGACCCTCGTGATTCCTCTCGAGTGGAGACGGGTATGTCAGGGAACTTCTTGATTTGCACCAAGGGTGTGAAGGACCCTTTCGAAGTTCCAGAGGTGAGGTGTGATCAGCCTCGAGACGCCTCAGCGGAAATGGGCCTCATCTCGCCTGGAGGGGAGAACCTCCTGGATTTTCCCGAGTTGCGGCAGGTCTTCTCGAGTTACGACGGGGACCTCAGGGACACGCTCTGGTGGCCTCAGGAAAGGCCAGTCCCCATGCAAGTTGCTAGGGGACCTCTCGGGATTCCTCTCCCGTCCATGCCGGGGCCTCAGTCCTTGTGTGGAGTCGGGGCCGGAACCTGAGGATTCCTCTCCAGTGTTGCCATGGATCTTGGGGTGCTTCTGAGTCTCCCCAGGGGAGTCAGGCCTCGTCTCGAGTGGGGGCTTGCACGTGCGCTTTCCTCCCGAGCTGCAGCAGTAGTGTCACGCTTCCTGTCACGTGGATCAAGTGATCTGTGGCTTTCCCTCGAGCCTGTCCCTCGAGGCTTTCCCACGAGGCTTTCCCACAGGGCTGTGCCACGTGCCACCTTGGTGTGAGTCGATCCTCGGCGTGAAAGACGAGCCGGTGAAGGGAAAAGAGGTTCCTCTGGAATGGACTGAGACATCTGGGGGACTCTTGAAATGGTGGCAAGACCCTGGAGTTCCTCTCGCCGTTCCTGTTGAGAGGGCCTCCTCTTGAGATGCGACGGGAATGCCGGGAACTCTTTCCCGACGAAGCAGGGAAAGGATCCCTCATCTCGAGCTACGAGGCGGAAACGGGGCTCCTCTGGATGTGGGCGGGATCCTCGTGATTCCTCTCGAGTGGAGACTGGTATGTCGGGGAACTTCTTGATTTGCACCAAGGGTGTGAAGGAGCCTTTCGAAGTTCCAGAGGTGAGGTGTGATCAGCCTCGAGACGCCTCAGCGGAAATGGGCCTCATCTCGCCTGGAGGGGAGAACCTCCTGGATTTTCTCGAGTTGCGGCAGGTCTTCTCGAGTTACGACGGGGACCTCAGGGACCCGCTCTGGTGGCCTCAGGAAAGGCCAGTCCCCATGCGAGTTGCTAGGGGACCTCTCGGGATTCCTCTCCCGTCCATGTCGGGGCCTCAGTCCTTGTGTGGAGTCGGGGCCGGAACCTGAGGATTCCTCTCCAGTGTTGCCATGGATCTTGGGGTGCTTCTGAGTCTCCCCAGGGGAGTCAGGCCTCGTCTCGAGTGGGGGCATGCACGTGCGCTTTCCTCCCGAGCTGCAGCAGTAGTGTCACGCTTCCTGTCACGTGGATCAAGGGATCTGTGGCTTTCCCTCGAGGCTGTCCCTCGAGGCTTTCCCACGAGGCTTTCCCACAGGGCTGTGCCACGTGCCACCTTGGTGTGAGTCGATCCTCGGAGTGAAAGACGAGCCGGTGAAGGGAAAAGAGGTTCCTCTGGAATGGACTGAGACATCTGGGGGACTCTTGGAATGGTGGCACGACCCTGGAGTTCCTCTCGCCATTCCTGTTTAGAGGGCTTCCTCTTGAGATGCGACGGAAAGGCCGGGAACTCTTTCCCGACGAAGCAGGGAAAGGATCCCTCATCTCGAGCTACGAGGCAGAAACGGGGCTCCTCTGGATGTGGGCGGGACCCTCGTGATTCCTCTCGAGTGGAGACGGGTATGTCGGGGAACTTCTTGATTTGCACCAAGGGTGTGAAGGAGCCTTTCGAATTTCCAGAGGTGAGGTGTGATCAGCCTCGAGACGCCTCAGCGGAAATGGGCCTCATCTCGCCTGGAGGGGAGAACCTCCTGGATTTTTTCGAGTTGCGGCAGGTCTTCTCGAGTTACGACGGGGACCTCAGGGACCCGCTCTGGTGGCCTCAGGAAAGGCCAGTCCCCATGCGAGTTGCTAGGGGACCTCTCGGGATTCCTCTCCCGTCCATGCCGGGGCCTCAGTCCTTGTGTGGAGTCGGGGCCGGAACCTGAGGATTCCTCTCCAGTGTTGCCATGGATCTTGGGGTGCTTCTGAGTCTCCCCAGGGGAGTCAGGCCTCGTCTCGAGTGGGGGCTTGCACGTGCGCTTTCCTCCCGAGCTGCAGCAGTAGTGTCACGCTTCCTGTCACGTGGATCAAGTGATCTGTGGCTTTCCCTCGAGCCTGTCCCTCGAGGCTTTCCCACGAGGCTTTCCCACAGGGCTGTGCCACGTGCCACCTTGGTGTGAGTCGATCCTCGGCGTGAAAGACGAGCCGGTGAAGGGAAAAGAGGTTCCTCTGGAATGGACTGAGACATCTGGGGGACTCTTGGAATGGTGGCACGACCCTGGAGTTCCTCTCGCCGTTCCTGTTGAGAGGGCCTCCTCTTGAGATGCGACGGGAACGCCGGGAACTCTTTCCCGACGAAGCAGGGAAAGGATCCCTCATCTCGAGCTACGAGGCGGAAACGGGGCTCCTCTGGATGTGGGCGGGACCCTCGTGATTCCTCTCGAGTGGAGACGGGTATGTCGGGGAACTTCTTGATTTGCACCAAGGGTGTGAAGGACCCTTTCGAAGTTCCAGAGGTGAGGTGTGATCAGCCTCGAGACGCCTCAGCGGAAATGGGCCTCATCTCGCCTGGAGGGGAGAACCTCCCCGATTTTCTCAAGTTGCGGCAGGTCTTCTCGAGTTACGACGGGGACCTCAGGGACCCGCTCTGGTGGCCTCAGGAAAGGCCAGTCCCCATGCGAGTTGATAGGGGACCTCTCGGGATTCCTCTCCCGTCCATGCCGGGGCCTCAGTCCTTGTGTGGAGTCGGGGCCGGAACCTGAGGATTCCTCTCCAGTGTTGCCATGGATCTTGGGGTGCTTCTGAGTCTCCCCAGGGGAGTCAGGCCTCGTCTCGAGTGGGGGCTTGCACGTGCGCTTTCCTCCCGAGCTGCAGCAGTAGTGTCACGCTTCCTGTCACGTGGATCAAGTGATCTGTGGCTTTCCCTCGAGCCTGTCCCTCTAGGCTTTCCCACGAGGCTTTCCCACAGGGCTGTGCCACGTGCCACCTTGGTGTGAGTCGATCCTCGGCGTGAAAGACGAGCCGGTGAAGGGAAAAGAGGTTCCTCTGGAATGGACTGAGACATCTGGGGGACTCTTGAAATGGTGGCAAGACCCTGGAGTTCCTCTCGCCGTTCCTGTTGAGAGGGCCTCCTCTTGAGATGCGACGGGAATGCCGGGAACTCTTTCCCGAAGAAGCAGGGAAAGGATCCCTCATCTCGAGCTACGAGGCGGAAACGGGGCTCCTCTGGATGTGGGCGGGATCCTCGTGATTCCTCTCGAGTGGAGACTGGTATGTCGGGGAACTTCTTGATTTGCACCAAGGGTGTGAAGGAGCCTTTCGAAGTTCCAGAGGTGAGGTGTGATCAGCCTCGAGACGCCTCAGCGGAAATGGGCCTCATCTCGCCTGGAGGGGAGAACCTCCTGGATTTTCTCGAGTTGCGGCAGGTCTTCTCGAGTTACGACGGGGACCTCAGGGACCCGCTCTGGTGGCCTCAGGAAAGGCCAGTCCCCATGCGAGTTGCTAGGGGACCTCTCGGGATTCCTCTCCCGTCCATGTCGGGGCCTCAGTCCTTGTGTGGAGTCGGGGCCGGAACCTGAGGATTCCTCTCCAGTGTTGCCATGGATCTTGGGGTGCTTCTGAGTCTCCCCAGGGGAGTCAGGCCTCGTCTCGAGTGGGGGCATGCACGTGCGCTTTCCTCCCGAGCTGCAGCAGTAGTGTCACGCTTCCTGTCACGTGGATCAAGGGATCTGTGGCTTTCCCTCGAGGCTGTCCCTCGAGGCTTTCCCACGAGGCTTTCCCACAGGGCTGTGCCACGTGCCACCTTGGTGTGAGTCGATCCTCGGAGTGAAAGACGAGCCGGTGAAGGGAAAAGAGGTTCCTCTGGAATGGACTGAGACATCTGGGGGACTCTTGGAATGGTGGCACGACCCTGGAGTTCCTCTCGCCATTCCTGTTTAGAGGGCTTCCTCTTGAGATGCGACGGAAAGGCCGGGAACTCTTTCCCGACGAAGCAGGGAAAGGATCCCTCATCTCGAGCTACGAGGCAGAAACGGGGCTCCTCTGGATGTGGGCGGGACCCTCGTGATTCCTCTCGAGTGGAGACGGGTATGTCGGGGAACTTCTTGATTTGCACCAAGGGTGTGAAGGAGCCTTTCGAATTTCCAGAGGTGAGGTGTGATCAGCCTCGAGACGCCTCAGCGGAAATGGGCCTCATCTCGCCTGGAGGGGAGAACCTCCTGGATTTTCTCGAGTTGCGGCAGGTCTTCTCGAGTTACGACAGGGACCTCAGGGACCCGCTCTGGTGGCCTCAGGAAAGGCCAGTCCCCATGCGAGTTGCTAGGGGACCTCTCGGGATTCCTCTCCCGTCCATGCTGGGGCCTCAGTCCTTGTGTGGAGTCGGGACCGGAACCTGAGGATTCCTCTCCAGTGTTGCCATGGATCTTGGGGTGCTTCTGAGTCTCCCCAGGGGAGTCAGGCCTCGTCTCGAGTGGGGGCTTGCACGTGCGCTTTCCTCCCGAGCTGCAGCAGTAGTGTCACGCTTCCTGTCACGTGGATCAAGTGATCTGTGGCTTTCCCTTGAGCCTGTCCCTCTAGGCTTTCCCACGAGGCTTTCCCACAGGGCTGTGCCACGTGCCACCTTGGTGTGAGTCGATCCTCGGCGTGAAAGACGAGCCGGTGAAGGGAAAAGAGGTTCCTCTGGAATGGACTGAGACATCTGGGGGACTCTTGGAATGGTGGCACGACCCTGGAGTTCCTCTCGCCGTTCCTGTTGAGAGGGCCTCCTCTTGAGATGCGACGGGAACGCCGGGAACTCTTTCCCGACGAAGCAGGGAAAGGATCCCTCATCTCGAGCTACGAGGCGGAAACGGGGCTCCTCTGGATGTGGGCGGGACCCTCGTGATTCCTCTCGAGTGGAGACGGGTATGTCGGGGAACTTCTTGATTTGCACCAAGGGTGTGAAGGACCCTTTCGAAGTTCCAGAGGTGAGGTGTGATCAGCCTCGAGACGCCTCAGCGGAAATGGGCCTCATCTCGCCTGGAGGGGAGAACCTCCCCGATTTTCTCAAGTTGCGGCAGGTCTTCTCGAGTTACGACGGGGACCTCAGGGACCCGCTCTGGTGGCCTCAGGAAAGGCCAGTCCCCATGCGAGTTGATAGGGGACCTCTCGGGATTCCTCTCCCGTCCATGCCGGGGCCTCAGTCCTTGTGTGGAGTCGGGGCCGGAACCTGAGGATTCCTCTCCAGTGTTGCCATGGATCTTGGGGTGCTTCTGAGTCTCCCCAGGGGAGTCAGGCCTCGTCTCGAGTGGGGGCATGCACGTGCGCTTTCCTCCCGAGCTGCAGCAGTAGTGTCACGCTTCCTGTCACGTGGATCAAGGGATCTGTGGCTTTCCCTCGAGCCTGTCCCTCGAGGCTTTCCCACGAGGCTTACCCACAGGGCTGTGCCACGTGCCACCTTGGTGTGAGTCGATCCTCGGCGTGAAAGACGAGCCGGTGAAGGGAAAAGAGGTTCCTCTGGAATGGACTGAGACATCTGGGGGACTCTTGGAATGGTGGCACGACCCTGGAGTTCCTCTCGCCGTTCCTGTTGAGAGGGCCTCCTCTTGAGATGCGACGGGAACGCCGGGAACTCTTTCCCGACGAAGCAGGGAAAGGATCCCTCATCTCGAGCTACGAGGCGGAAACGGGGCTCCTCTGGATGTGGGCGGGACCCTCGTGATTCCTCTCGAGTGGAGACGGGTATGTCGGGGAACTTCTTGATTTGCACCAAGGGTGTGAAGGACCCTTTCGAAGTTCCAGAGGTGAGGTGTGATCAGCCTCGAGACGCCTCAGCGGAAATGGGCCTCATCTAGCCTGGAGGGGAGAACCTCCTGGATTTTCTCGAGTTGCGGCAGGTCTTCTCGAGTTACGACGGGGACCACAGGGACCCGCTCTGGTGGCCTAAGGAAAGGCCAGTCCCCATGCGAGTTGCTAGGGAACCTCTCCGGATTCCTCTCCCGTCCATGCCGGGGCCTCAGTCCTTGTGTGGAGTCGGGGGCGGAACCTAAGGATTCCTCTCCAGTGTTGCCATGGATCTTGGGGTGCATCTGAGTCTCCCCAGGGGAGTCAGGCCTCGTCTCGAGTGGGGGCATGCACGTGTGCTTTCCTCCCGAGCTGCAGCAGTAGTGTCACGCTTCCTGTCACGTGGATCAAGGTATCTGTGGCTTTCCCTCGAGGCTGTCCCTCGAGGCTTTCCCACGAGACTTTCCCACAGGGCTGTGCCACATGCCACCTTGTTGTGAGTCGATCCTCGGCGTGAAAGACGAGCCGGTGAAGGGAAAAGAGGTTCCTCTGAAATGGACTGAGACATCTGGGGGACTCTTGGAATGGTGGCACGACCCTGGAGTTCCTCTCGCCGTTCCTGTTGAGAGGGCCTCCTCTTGAGATGCGACGGGAACGCCGGGAACTCTTTCCCGATGAAGCAGGGAAAGGATCCCTCATCTCGAGCTACGAGGCGGAAACGGGGCTCCTCTGGATGTGGGCGGGACCCTCGTGATTCCTCTCGAGTGGAGACGGGTATGTCGGGGAACTTCTTGATTTGCACCAAGGGTGTGAAGGACCCTTTCGAAGTTCCAGAGGTGAGGTTGATCAGCCTCGAGACGCCTCAGCGGAAATGGGCCTCATCTCACCTGGAGGGGAGAACCTCCTGGATTTTCTCGAGTTGCGGCAGGTCTTCTCGAGTTACGACGGGGACCTCAGGGACCCGCTCTGGTGGCCTCAGGAAAGGCCAGTCCCCATGCGAGTTGCTAGGGGACCTCTCGGGATTCCTCTCCCGTCCATGCCGGGGCCTCAGTCCTTGTGTGGAGTCGGGGCCGGAACCTGAGGATTGCTCTCCAGTGTTGCCATGGATCTTGGGGTGCTTCTGAGTCTCCCCAGGGGAGTCAGGCCTCGTCTCGAGTGGGGGCATGCACGTGCGCTTTCCTCCCGAGCTGCAGCAGTAGTGTCACGCTTCCTGTCACGTGGATCAAGGGATCTGTGGCTTTCCCTCGAGCCTGTCCCTCGAGGCTTTCCCACGAGGCTTACCCACAGGGCTGTGCCACGTGCCACCTTGGTGTGAGTCGATCCTCGGCGTGAAAGACGAGCCGGTGAAGGGAAAAGAGGTTCCTCTGGAATGGACTGAGACATCTGGGGGACTCTTGGAATGGTGGCACGACCCTGGAGTTCCTCTCGCCGTTCCTGTTGAGAGGGCCTCCTCTTGAGATGCGACGGGAACGCCGGGAACTCTTTCCCGACGAAGCAGGGAAAGGATCCCTCATCTCGAGCTACGAGGCGGAAACGGGGCTCCTCTGGATGTGGGCGGGACCCTCGTGATTCCTCTCGAGTGGAGACGGGTATGTCGGGGAACTTCTTGATTTGCACCAAGGGTGTGAAGGACCCTTTCGAAGTTCCAGAGGTGAGGTGTGATCAGCCTCGAGACGCCTCAGCGGAAATGGGCCTCATCTAGCCTGGAGGGGAGAACCTCCTGGATTTTCTCGAGTTGCGGCAGGTCTTCTCGAGTTACGACGGGGACCACAGGGACCCGCTCTGGTGGCCTAAGGAAAGGCCAGTCCCCATGCGAGTTGCTAGGGAACCTCTCCGGATTCCTCTCCCGTCCATGCCGGGGCCTCAGTCCTTGTGTGGAGTCGGGGGCGGAACCTAAGGATTCCTCTCCAGTGTTGCCATGGATCTTGGGGTGCATCTGAGTCTCCCCAGGGGAGTCAGGCCTCGTCTCGAGTGGGGGAATGCACGTGTGCTTTCCTCCCGAGCTGCAGCAGTAGTGTCACGCTTCCTGTCACGTGGATCAAGGTATCTGTGGCTTTCCCTCGAGGCTGTCCCTCGAGGCTTTCCCACGAGACTTTCCCACAGGGCTGTGCCACATGCCACCTTGGTGTGAGTCGATCCTCGGCGTGAAAGACGAGCCGGTGAAGGGAAAAGAGGTTCCTCTGAAATGGACTGAGACATCTGGGGGACTCTTGGAATGGTGGCACGACCCTGGAGTTCCTCTCGCCGTTCCTGTTGAGAGGGCCTCCTCTTGAGATGCGACGGGAACGCCGGGAACTCTTTCCCGATGAAGCAGGGAAAGGATCCCTCATCTCGAGCTACGAGGCGGAAACGGGGCTCCTCTGGATGTGGGCGGGACCCTCGTGATTCCTCTCGAGTGGAGACGGGTATGTCGGGGAACTTCTTGATTTGCACCAAGGGTGTGAAGGACCCTTTCGAAGTTCCAGAGGTGAGGTTGATCAGCCTCGAGACGCCTCAGCGGAAATGGGCCTCATCTCACCTGGAGGGGAGAACCTCCTGGATTTTCTCGAGTTGCGGCAGGTCTTCTCGAGTTACGACGGGGACCTCAGGGACCCGCTCTGGTGGCCTCAGGAAAGGCCAGTCCCCATGCGAGTTGCTAGGGGACCTCTCGGGATTCCTCTCCCGTCCATGCCGGGGCCTCAGTCCTTGTGTGGAGTCGGGGCCGGAACCTGAGGATTGCTCTCCAGTGTTGCCATGGATCTTGGGGTGCTTCTGAGTCTCCCCAGGGGAGTCAGGCCTCGTCTCGAGAGGGGGAATGCACGTGCGCTTTCCTCCCGAGCTGCAGCAGTAGTGTCACGCTTCCTGTCACGTGGATCAAGGGATCTGTGGCTTTCCCTCGAGGCTGTCCCTCGAGGCTTTCCCACGAGGCTTTCCCACAGGGCTGTGCCACGTGCCACCTTGGTGTGAGTCGATCCTCGGCGTGAAAGACGAGCCGGTGAAGGGAAAAGAGGTTCCTCTGGAATGGACTGAGACATCTGGGGACTCTTGGAATGCTGGCTCGACCCTGGAGTTCCTCTCGCCGTTCCTGTTGAGAGGGCCTCCTCTTGAGATGCGACGGGAACGCCGGGAACTCTTTCCCGACGAAGCAGGGAAAGGATCCCTCATCTCGAGCTACGAGGCGGAAACGGGGCTCCTCTGGATGTGGGCGGGACCCTCGTGATTCCTCTCGAGTGGAGACGGGTATGTCGGGGAACTTCTTGATTTGCACCAAGGGTGTGAAGGAGCCTTTCGAAGTTCCAGAGGTGAGGTGTGATCAGCCTCGAGACGCCTCAGCGGAAATGGGCCTCATCTCGCCTGGAGGGGAGAACCTCCTGGGTTTTCTCGAGTTGCGGCAGGTCTTCTCGAGTTACGACGGGGACCTCAGGGACCCGCTCTGGTGGCCTCAGGAAAGGCCAGTCCCCATGCGAGGTGCTAGGGGACCACTCGGGATTCCTCTCCCGTCCATGTCGGGGCCTCAGTCCTTGTGTGGAGTCGGGGCCGGAACCTGAGGATTCCTCTCCAGTGTTGCCATGGATCTTGGGGTGCTTCTGAGTCTCCCCAGGGGAGTCAGGCCTCGTCTCGAGTGGGGGCATGCACGTGCGCTTTCCTCCCGATCTGCAGCAGTAGTGTCACGCTTCCTGTCACGTGGATCAAGGGATCTGTGGCTTTCCCTCGAGCCTGTCCCTCGAGGCTTTCCCACGAGGCTTTCCCACAGGGCTGTGCCACGTGCCACCTTGGTGTGAGTCGATCCTCGGAGTGAAAGACGAGCCGGTGAAGGGAAAAGAGGTTCCTCTGGAATGGACTGAGACATCTGGGGGACTCTTGGAATGGTGGCACGACCCTGGAGTTCCTCTCGCCATTCCTGTTTAGAGGGCCTCCTCTTGAGATGCGACGGAAAGGCCGGGAACTCTTTCCCGACGAAGCAGGGAAAGGATCCCTCATCTCGAGCTACGAGGCAGAAACGGGGCTCCTCTGGATGTGGGCGGGACCCTCGTGATTCCTCTCGAGTGGAGACGGGTATGTCGGGGAACTTCTTGATTTGCACCAAGGGTGTGAAGGAGCCTTTCGAATTTCCAGAGGTGAGGTGTGATCAGCCTCGAGACGCCTCAGCGGAAATGGGCCTCATCTCGCCTGGAGGGGAGAACCTCCTGGATTTTCTCGAGTTGCGGCAGGTCTTCTCGAGTTACGACGGGGACCTCAGGGACCCGCTCTGGTGGCCTCAGGAAAGGCCAGTCCCCATGCGAGTTGCTAGCGGACCTCTCGGGATTCCTCTCCCGTCCATGCCGGGGCCTCAGTCCTTGTGTGGAGTCGGGGCCGGAACCTGAGGATTCCTCTCCAGTGTTGCCATGGATCTTGGGGTGCTTCTGAGTCTCCCCAGGGGAGTCAGGCCTCGTCTCGAGTGGGGGCTTGCACGTGCGCTTTCCTCCCGATCTGCAGCAGTAGTGTCACGCTTCCTGTCACGTGGATCAAGTGATCTGTGGCTTTCCCTCGAGCCTGTCCCTCGAGGCTTTCCCACGAGGCTTTCCCACAGGGCTGTGCCACGTGCCACCTTGGTGTGAGTCGATCCTCGGCGTGAAAGACGAGCCGGTGAAGGGAAAAGAGGTTCCTCTGGAATGGACTGAGACATCTGGGGGACTCTTGGAATGGTGGCACGACCCTGGAGTTCCTCTCGCCGTTCCTGTTGAGAGGGCCTCCTCTTGAGATGCGACGGGAACGCCGGGAACTCTTTCCCGACGAAGCAGGGAAAGGATCCCTCATCTCGAGCTACGAGGCGGAAACGGGGCTCCTCTGGATGTGGGCGGGACCCTCGTGATTCCTCTCGAGTGGAGACGGGTATGTCGGGGAACTTCTTGATTTGCACCAAGGGTGTGAAGGACCCTTTCGAAGTTCCAGAGGTGAGGTGTGATCAGCCTCGAGACGCCTCAGCGGAAATGGGCCTCATCTCGCCTGGAGGGGAGAACCTCCTGGATTTTCTCGAGTTGCGGCACGTCTTCTCGAGTTACGACGGGGACCTCAGGGACCCGCTCTGGTGGCCTCAGGAAAGGCCAGTCCCCATGCGAGTTGCTAGGGGACCTCTCGGGATTCCTCTCCCGTCCATGCCGGGGCCTCAGTCCTTGTGTGGAGTCGGGGCCGGAACCTGAGGATTGCTCTCCAGTGTTGCCATGGATCTTGGGGTGCTTCTGAGTCTCCCCAGGGGAGTCAGGCCTCGTCTCGAGTGGGGGCATGCACGTGCGCTTTCCTCCCGAGCTGCAGCAGTAGTGTCACGCTTCCTGTCACGTGGATCAAGGGATCTGTGGCTTTCCCTCGAGGCTGTCCCTCGAGGCTTTCCCACGAGGCTTTCCCACAGGGCTGTGCCACGTGCCACCTTGGTGTGAGTCGATCCTCGGCGTGAAAGACGAGCCGGTGAAGGGAAAAGAGGTTCCTCTGGAATGGACTGAGACATCTGGGGGACTCTTGGAATGGTGGCACGACCCTGGAGTTCCTCTCGCCGTTCCTGTTGAGAGGGCCTCCTCTTGAGATGCGACGGGAACGCCGGGAACTCTTTCCCGACGAAGCAGGGAAAGGATCCCTCATCTCGAGCTACGAGGCGGAAACGGGGCTCCTCTGGATGTGGGCGGGACCCTCGTGATTCCTCTCGAGTGGAGACGGGTATGTCAGGGTACTTCTTGATTTGCACCAAGGGTGTGAAGGAGCCTTTCGAAGTTCCAGAGGGGAGGTGTGATCAGCCTCGAGACGCCTCAGCAGAAATGGGCCTCATCTCGCCTGGAGGGGAGAACCTCCTGGATTTTCTCGAGTTGCGGCAGGTCTTTTCGAGTTACGACGGGGACCTCAGGGACCCGCTCTGGTGGCCTCAGGAAAGGCCAGTCACCATGCGAGTTGCTAGGGGACCTCTCGGGATTCCTCTCCCGTCCATGCCGGGGCCTCAGTCCTTGTGTGGAGTCGGGGCCGGAACCTGAGGATTCCTCTCCAGTGTTGCCATGGATCTTGGGGTGCTTCTGAGTCTCCCCAGGGGAGTCAGGCCTCGTCTCGAGTGGGGGCATGCACGTGCGCTTTCCTCCCGAGCTGCAGCAGTATTGTCACGCTTCCTGTCACGTGGATCAAGGGATCTGTGGCTTTCCCTCGAGCCTGTCCCTCGAGGCTTTCCCACGAGGCTTTCCCACAGGGCTGTGCCACGTGCCACCTTGGTGTGAGTCGATCCTCGGCGTGAAAGACGAGCCGGTGAAGGGAAAAGAGGTTCCTCTGGAATGGACTGAGACATCTGGGGGACTCTTGGAATGGTGGCACGACCCTGGAGTTCCTCTCGCCGTTCCTGTTGAGAGGGCCTCCTCTTGAGATGCGACGGGAACGCCGGGAACTCTTTCCCGACGAAGCAGGGAAAGGATCCCTCATCTCGAGCTACGAGGCGGAAACGGGGCTCCTCTGGATGTGGGCGGGACCCTCGTGATTCCTCTCGAGTGGAGACGGGTATGTCGGGGAACTTCTTGATTTGCACCAAGGGTGTGAAGGACCCTTTCGAAGTTCCAGAGGTGAGGTGTGATCAGCCTCGAGACGCCTCAGCGGAAATGGGCCTCATCTCGCCTGGAGGGGAGAACCTCCTGGATTTTCTCGAGTTGCGGCAGGTCTTCTCGAGTTACGACGGGGACCACAGGGACCCGCTCTGGTGGCCTAAGGAAAGGCCAGTCCCCATGCGAGTTGCTAGGGAACCTCTCCGGATTCCTCTCCCGTCCATGCCGGGGCCTCAGTCCTTGTGTGGAGTCGGGGGCGGAACCTAAGGATTCCTCTCCAGTGTTGCCGTGGATCTTGGGGTGCATCTGAGTCTCCCCAGGGGAGTCAGGCCTCGTCTCGAGTGGGGGCATGCACGTGTGCTTTCCTCCCGAGCTGCAGCAGTAGTGTCACGCTTCCTGTCACGTGGATCAAGGTATCTGTGGCTTTCCCTCGAGGCTGTCCCTCGAGGCTTTCCCACGAGACTTTCCCACAGGGCTGTGCCACATGCCACCTTGGTGTGAGTCGATCCTCGGCGTGAAAGACGAGCCGGTGAAGGGAAAAGAGGTTCCTCTGGAATGGACTGAGACATCTGGGGGACTCTTGGAATGGTGGCACGACCCTGGAGTTCCTCTCGCCGTTCCTGTTGAGAGGGCCTCCTCTTGAGATGCGACGGGAACGTCGGGAACTCTTTCCCGACGAAGCAGGGAAAGGATCCCTCATCTCGAGCTACGAGGCGGAAACGGGGCTCCTCTGGATGTGGGCGGGACCCTCGTGATTCCTCTCGAGTGGAGACGGGTATGTCGGGGAACTTCTTGATTTGCACCAAGGGTGTGAAGGACCCTTTCGAAGTTCCAGAGGTGAGGTTGATCAGCCTCGAGACGCCTCAGCGGAAATGGGCCTCATCTCACCTGGAGGGGAGAACCTCCTGGATTTTCTCGAGTTGCGGCAGGTCTTCTCGAGTTACGACGGGGACCTCAGGGACCCGCTCTGGTGGCCTCAGGAAAGGCCAGTCCCCATGCGAGTTGCTAGGGGACCTCTCGGGATTCCTCTCCCGTCCATGCCGGGGCCTCAGTCCTTGTGTGGAGTCGGGGCCGGAACCTGAGGATTGCTCTCCAGTGTTGCCATGGATCTTGGGGTGCTTCTGAGTCTCCCCAGGGGAGTCAGGCCTCGTCTCGAGTGGGGGCATGCACGTGCGCTTTCCTCCCGAGCTGCAGCAGTAGTGTCACGCTTCCTGTCACGTGGATCAAGGGATCTGTGGCTTTCCCTCGAGGCTGTCCCTCGAGGCTTTCCCACGAGGCTTTCCCACAGGGCTGTGCCACGTGCCACCTTGGTGTGAGTCGATCCTCGGCGTGAAAGACGAGCCGGTGAAGGGAAAAGAGGTTCCTCTGGAATGGACTGAGACATCTGGGGGACTCTTGGAATGGTGGCACGACCCTGGAGTTCCTCTCGCCGTTCCTGTTGAGAGGGCCTCCTCTTGAGATGCGACGGGAACGCCGGGAACTCTTTCCCGACGAAGCAGGGAAAGGATCCCTCATCTCGAGCTACGAGGCGGAAACGGGGCTCCTCTGGATGTGGGCGGGACCCTCGTGATTCCTCTCGAGTGGAGACGGGTATGTCAGGGAACTTCTTGATTTGCACCAAGGGTGTGAAGGAGCCTTTCGAAGTTCCAGAGGGGAGGTGTGATCAGCCTCGAGACGCCTCAGCAGAAATGGGCCTCATCTCGCCTGGAGAGGAGAACCTCCCGGATTTTCTCGAGTTGCGGCAGGTCTTCTCGAGTTACGACGGGGACCACAGGGACCCGCTCTGGTGGCCTCAGGAAAGGCCGGTCCCCATGCGAGTTGCTAGGGGACCTCTCGGGATTCCTCTCCCGTCCATGCCGGGGCCTCAGTCCTTGTGTGGAGTCGGGGCCGGAACCTGAGGATTCCTCTCCAGTGTTGCCATGGATCTTGGGGTGCTTCTGAGTCTCCCCAGGGGAGTCAGGCCTCGTCTCGAGAGGGGGAATGCACGTGCGCTTTCCTCCCGAGCTGCAGCAGTAGTGTCACGCTTCCTGTCACGTGGATCAAGGGATCTGTGGCTTTCCCTCGAGGCTGTCCCTCGAGGCGTTCCCACGAGGCTTTCGCACAGGGCTGTGCCACGTGCCACCTTGGTGTGAGTCGATCCTCGGCGTGAAAGACGAGCCGGTGAAGGGAAAAGAGGTTCCTCTGGAATGGACTGAGACATCTGGGGACTCTTGGAATGCTGGCTCGACCCTGGAGTTCCTCTCGCCGTTCCTGTTGAGAGGGCCTCCTCTTGAGATGCGACGGGAACGCCGGGAACTCTTTCCCGACGAAGCAGGGAAAGGATCCCTCATCTCGAGCTACGAGGCGGAAACGGGGCTCCTCTGGATGTGGGCGGGACCCTCGTGATTCCTCTCGAGTGGAGACTGGTATGTCGGGGAACTTCTTGATTTGCACCAAGGGTGTGAAGGACCCTTTCGAAGTTCCAGAGGTGAGGTGTGATCAGCCTCGAGACGCCTCAGCGGAAATGGGCCTCATCTCGCCTGGAGGGGAGAACCTCCTGGATTTTCTCGAGTTGCGGCAGGTCTTCTCGAGTTACGACGGGGACCTCAGGGACCCGCTCTGGTGGCCTCAGGAAAGGCCAGTCCCCATGCGAGTTGCTAGGGGACCTCTCGGGATTCCTCTCCCGTCCATGCCGGGGCCTCAGTCCTTGTGTGGAGTCGGGGCCGGAACCTGAGGTTTCCTCTCCAGTGTTGCCATGGATCTTGGGGTGCTTCTGAGTCTCCCCAGGGGAGTCAGGCCTCGTCTCGAGTGGGGGCATGCACGTGCGCTTTCCTCCCGAGCTGCAGCAGTAGTGTCACGCTTCCTGTCACGTGGATCAAGGGATCTGTGGCTTTCCCTCGAGGCTGTCCCTCGAGGCTTTCCCACGAGGCTTTCCCACAGGGCTGTGCCACATGCCACCTTGGTGTGAGTCGATCCTCGGCGTGAAAGACGAGCCGGTGAAGGGAAAAGAGGTTCCTCTGGAATGGACTGAGACATCTGGGGGACTCTTGGAATGGTGGCACGACCCTGGAGTTCCTCTCGCCGTTCCTGTTGAGAGGGCCTCCTCTTGAGATGCGACGGGAAGGCCGGGAACTCTTTCCCGACGAAGCAGGGAAAGGATCCCTCATCTCGAGCTACGAGGCGGAAATGGGGCTCCTCTGGGTGTGGGCGGGACCCTCGTGATTCCTCTCGAGTGGAGACGTGTATGTCGGGGAACTTCTTGATTTGCACCAAGGGTGTGAAGGAGCCTTTCGAAGTTCCAGAGGTGAGGTGTGATCAGCCTCGAGACGCCTCAGCCGAAATGGGCCTCAGCTCGCCTGGAGGGGAGAACCTCCTGGATTTTCTCGAGTTGCGGCAGGTCTTCTCGAGTTACGGCGGGGACCTCATGGACCCGCTCTGGTGGCCTCAGGAAAGGCCAGTCCCCATGCGAGTTGCTAGGGGACCTCTCGGGATTCCTCTCCCGTCCATGCCGGGGCCTCAGTCCTTGTGTTGAGTCGGGGCCGGAACCTGAGGATTCCTCTCCAGTGTTGCCATGGATCTTGGGGTGCTTCTGTGTCTCCCCAGGGGAGTCAGGCCTCGTCTCGAGTGGGGGCATGCACGTGCGCTTTCCTCCCGAGCTGCAGCAGTAGTGTCACGCTTCCTGTCACGTGGATCAAGGGATCTGTGGCTTTCCCTCGAGCCTGTACATCGAGGCTTTCCCACGAGGCTTTCCCACAGGGCTGTGCCACGTGCCACCTTGGTGTGAGTCGATCCTCGGCGTGAAAGACGAGACGGTGAAGGGAAAAGAGGTTCCTCTGGAATGGACTGAGACATCTGGGGGACTCTTGGAATGGTGGCAAGACCCTGGAGTTCCTCTCGCCGTTCCTGTTGAGAGGGCCTCCTCTTGAGATGCGACGGGAATGCCGGGAACTCTTTCACGACGAAGCAGGGAAAGGATCCCTCACCTCGAGCTACGAGGCGGAAACGGGGCTCCTCTGGATGTGGGCGGGACCCTCGTGATTCCTCTCGAGTGGAGACGGGTATGTCGGGGAACTTCTTGATTTGCACCAAGGGTGTGAAGGAGCCTTTCGAAGTTCCAGAGGTGAGGTGTGATCAGCCTCGAGACGCCTCAGCGGAAATGGGCCTCATCTCGCCTGGAGGGGAGAACCTCCTGGATTTTCTCGAGTTGCGGCAGGTCTTCTCGAGTTACGACGGGGACCTCAGGGACCCGCTCTGGTGGCCTCAGGAAAGGCCAGTCCCCATGCGAGTTGCTAGGGGACCTCTCGGGATTCCTCTCCCGTCCATGTCGGGGCCTCAGTCCTTGTGTGGAGTCGGGGCCGGAACCTGAGGATTCCTCTCCAGTGTTGCCATGGATCTTGGGGTGCTTCTGAGTCTCCCCAGGGGAGTCAGGCCTCGTCTCGAGTGGGGGCTTGCACGTGCGCTTTCCTCCCGATCTGCAGCAGTAGTGTCACGCTTCCTGTCACGTGGATCAAGTGATCTGTGGCTTTCCCTCGAGCCTGTCCCTCGAGGCTTTCCCACGAGGCTTTCCCACAGGGCTGTGCCACGTGCCACCTTGGTGTGAGTCGATCCTCGGCGTGAAAGACGAGCCGGTGAAGGGAAAAGAGGTTCCTCTGGAATGGACTGAGACATCTGGGGACTCTTGGAATGCTGGCTCGACCCTGGAGTTCCTCTCGCCGTTCCTGTTGAGAGGGCCTCCTCTTGAGATGCGACGGGAACGCCGGGAACTCTTTCCCGACGAAGCAGGGAAAGGATCCCTCATCTCGAGCTACGAGGCGGAAACGGGGCTCCTCTGGATGTGGGCGGGACCCTCGTGATTCCTCTCGAGTGGAGACTGGTATGTCGGGGAACTTCTTGATTTGCACCAAGGGTGTGAAGGACCCTTTCGAAGTTCCAGAGGTGAGGTGTGATCAGCCTCGAGACGCCTCAGCGGAAATGGGCCTCATCTCGCCTGGAGGGGAGAACCTCCTGGATTTTCTCGAGTTGCGGCAGGTCTTCTCGAGTTACGACGGGGACCTCAGGGACCCGCTCTGGTGGCCTCAGGAAAGGCCAGTCCCCATGCGAGTTGCTAGGGGACCTCTCGGGATTCCTCTCCCGTCCATGCCGGGGCCTCAGTCCTTGTGTGGAGTCGGGGCCGGAACCTGAGGTTTCCTCTCCAGTGTTGCCATGGATCTTGGGGTGCTTCTGAGTCTCCCCAGGGGAGTCAGGCCTCGTCTCGAGTGGGGGCATGCACGTGCGCTTTCCTCCCGAGCTGCAGCAGTAGTGTCACGCTTCCTGTCACGTGGATCAAGGGATCTGTGGCTTTCCCTCGAGGCTGTCCCTCGAGGCTTTCCCACGAGGCTTTCCCACAGGGCTGTGCCACATGCCACCTTGGTGTGAGTCGATCCTCGGCGTGAAAGACGAGCCGGTGAAGGGAAAAGAGGTTCCTCTGGAATGGACTGAGACATCTGGGGGACTCTTGGAATGGTGGCACGACCCTGGAGTTCCTCTCGCCGTTCCTGTTGAGAGGGCCTCCTCTTGAGATGCGACGGGAAGGCCGGGAACTCTTTCCCGACGAAGCAGGGAAAGGATCCCTCATCTCGAGCTACGAGGCGGAAATGGGGCTCCTCTGGGTGTGGGCGGGACCCTCGTGATTCCTCTCGAGTGGAGACGTGTATGTCGGGGAACTTCTTGATTTGCACCAAGGGTGTGAAGGAGCCTTTCGAAGTTCCAGAGGTGAGGTGTGATCAGCCTCGAGACGCCTCAGCCGAAATGGGCCTCAGCTCGCCTGGAGGGGAGAACCTCCTGGATTTTCTCGAGTTGCGGCAGGTCTTCTCGAGTTACGGCGGGGACCTCATGGACCCGCTCTGGTGGCCTCAGGAAAGGCCAGTCCCCATGCGAGTTGCTAGGGGACCTCTCGGGATTCCTCTCCCGTCCATGCCGGGGCCTCAGTCCTTGTGTTGAGTCGGGGCCGGAACCTGAGGATTCCTCTCCAGTGTTGCCATGGATCTTGGGGTGCTTCTGTGTCTCCCCAGGGGAGTCAGGCCTCGTCTCGAGTGGGGGCATGCACGTGCGCTTTCCTCCCGAGCTGCAGCAGTAGTGTCACGCTTCCTGTCACGTGGATCAAGGGATCTGTGGCTTTCCCTCGAGCCTGTACATCGAGGCTTTCCCACGAGGCTTTCCCACAGGGCTGTGCCACGTGCCACCTTGGTGTGAGTCGATCCTCGGCGTGAAAGACGAGACGGTGAAGGGAAAAGAGGTTCCTCTGGAATGGACTGAGACATCTGGGGGACTCTTGGAATGGTGGCAAGACCCTGGAGTTCCTCTCGCCGTTCCTGTTGAGAGGGCCTCCTCTTGAGATGCGACGGGAATGCCGGGAACTCTTTCACGACGAAGCAGGGAAAGGATCCCTCACCTCGAGCTACGAGGCGGAAACGGGGCTCCTCTGGATGTGGGCGGGACCCTCGTGATTCCTCTCGAGTGGAGACGGGTATGTCGGGGAACTTCTTGATTTGCACCAAGGGTGTGAAGGAGCCTTTCGAAGTTCCAGAGGTGAGGTGTGATCAGCCTCGAGACGCCTCAGCGGAAATGGGCCTCATCTCGCCTGGAGGGGAGAACCTCCTGGATTTTCTCGAGTTGCGGCAGGTCTTCTCGAGTTACGACGGGGACCTCAGGGACCCGCTCTGGTGGCCTCAGGAAAGGCCAGTCCCCATGCAAGTTGCTAGGGGACCTCTCGGGATTCCTCTCCCGTCCATGTCGGGGCCTCAGTCCTTGTGTGGAGTCGGGGCCGGAACCTGAGGATTCCTCTCCAGTGTTGCCATGGATCTTGGGGTGCTTCTGAGTCTCCCCAGGGGAGTCAGGCCTCGTCTCGAGTGGGGGCTTGCACGTGCGCTTTCCTCCCGATCTGCAGCAGTAGTGTCACGCTTCCTGTCACGTGGATCAAGTGATCTGTGGCTTTCCCTCGAGCCTGTCCCTCGAGGCTTTCCCACGAGGCTTTCCCACAGGGCTGTGCCACGTGCCACCTTGGTGTGAGTCGATCCTCGCCGTGAAAGACGAGCCGGTGAAGGGAAAAGAGGTTCCTCTGGAATGGACTGAGACATCTGGGGGACTCTTGGAATGGTGGCACGACCCTGGAGTTCCTCTCGCCGTTCCTGTTGAGAGGGCCTCCTCTTGAGATGCGACGGGAACGCCGGGAACTCTTTCCCGACGAAGCAGGGAAAGGATCCCTCATCTCGAGCTACGAGGCGGAAACGGGGCTCCTCTGGATGTGGGCGGGACCCTCGTGATTCCTCTCGAGTGGAGACGGGTATGTCGGGGAACTTCTTGATTTGCACCAAGGGTGTGAAGGACCCTTTCGAAGTTCCAGAGGTGAGGTGTGATCAGCCTCGAGACGCCTCAGCGGAAATGGGCCTCATCTCGCCTAGAGGGGAGAACATCCCCGATTTTCTCGAGTTGCGGCAGGTCTTCTCGAGTTACGACGGGGACCTCAGGGACCCGCTCTGGTGGCCTCAGGAAAGGCCAGTGCCCATGCGAGTTGATAGGGGACCTCTCGGGATTCCTCTCCCGTCCATGCCGGGGCCTCAGTCCTTGTGTGGAGTCGGGGCCGGAACCTGAGGATTCCTCTCCAGTGTTGCCATGGATCTTGGGGTGCTTCTGAGTCTCCCCAGGGGAGTCAGGCCTCGTCTCGAGTGGGGGCATGCACGTGCGCTTTCCTCCCGAGCTGCAGCAGTAGTGTCACGCTTCCTGTCACGTGGATCAAGGGATCTGTGGCTTTCCCTCGAGGCTGTCCCTCGAGGCTTTCCCACGAGGCTTTCCCACAGGGCTGTGTCACGTGCCACCTTGGTGTGAGTCGATCCTCGGCGTGAAAGACGAGCCAGTGAAGGGAAAAGAGGTTCCTCTGGAATGGACTGAGACATCTGGGGGACTCTTGGAATGGTGGCACGACCCTGGACTTCCTATCGCCGTTCCTGTTGAGAGGGCCTCCTCTTGAGATGCGACGGGAACGCCGGGAACTCTTTCCCGACGAAGCAGGGAAAGGATCCCTCATCTCGAGCTACGAGGCGGAAACGGGGCTCCTCTGGATGTGGGCGGGACCCACGTGATTCCTCTCGAGTGGAGACGGGTATGTCGGGGAACTTCTTGATTTGCACCAAGGGTGTGAAGGACCCTTTCGAAGTTCCAGAGGTGAGGTGTGATCAGCCTCGAGACACCTCAGCGGAAATGGGCCTCATCTCGCCTGGAGGGGAGAACCTCCTGGATTTTCTCGAGTTGCGGCAGGTCTTCTCGAGTTACGACGGGGACCTCAGGGACCCGCTCTGGTGGCCTCAGGAAAGGCCAGTCCCCATGCGAGTTGCTAGGGGACCTCTCGGGATTCCTCTCCCGTCCATGCTGGGGCCTCAGTCCTTGTGTGGAGTCGGGGCCGGAACCTGAGGATTCCTCTCCAGTGTTGCCGTGGATCTTGGGGTGCTTCTGAGTCTCCCCAGGGGAGTCAGGCCTCGTCTCGTGTGGGGGCATGCACGTGCGCTTTCCTCCCGAGCTGCAGCAGTAGTGTCACGCTTCCTGTCACGTGGATCAAGGGATCTGTGGCTTTCCCTCGAGGCTGTCCCTCGAGGCTTTCCCACGAGGCTTTCCCACAGGGCTGTGCCACGTGCCACCTTGGTGTGAGTCGATCCTCGGCGTGAAAGACGAGCCGGTGAAGGGAAAAGAGGTTCCTCTGGAATGGACTGAGACATCTGGGGGACTCTTGGAATGGTGGCACGACCCTGGAGTTCCTCTCGCCGTTCCTGTTGAGAGGGCCTCCTCTTGAGATGCGACGGGAACGCTGGGAACTCTTTCCCGACGAAGCAGGGAAAGGATCCCTCATCTCGAGCTACGAGGCGGAAACGGGGCTCCTCTGGATGTGGGCGGGACCCTCGTGATTCCTCTCGAGTGGAGACGGGTATGTCGGGGAACTTCTTGATTTGCACCAAGGGTGTGAAGGACCCTTTCGAAGTTCCAGAGGTGAGGTGTGATCAGCCTCGAGACGCCTCAGCGGAAATGGGCCTCATCTAGCCTGAAGGGGAGAACCTCCTGGATTTTCTCGAGTTGCGGCAGGTCTTCTCGAGTTACGACGGGGACCACAGGGACCCGCTCTGGTGGCCTAAGGAAAGGCCAGTCCCCATGCGAGTTGCTAGGGAACCTCTCCGGATTCCTCTCCCGTCCATGCCGGGGCCTCAGTCCTTGTGTGGAGTCGGGGGCGGAACCTAAGGATTCCTCTCCAGTGTTGCCATGGATCTTGGGGTGCATCTGAGTCTCCTCAGGGGAGTCAGGCCTCGTCTCGAGTGGGGGCATGCACGTGCGCTTTCCTCCCGAGCTGCAGCAGTAGTGTCACGCTTCCTGTCACGTGGATCAAGGTATCTGTGGCTTTCCCTCGAGGCTGTCCCTCGAGGCTTTCCCACGAGACTTTCCCACAGGGCTGTGCCACATGCCACCTTGGTGTGAGTCGATCCTCGGCGTGAAAGACGAGCCGGTGAAGGGAAAAGAGGTTCCTCTGGAATGGACTGAGACATCTGGGGGACTCTTGGAATGGTGGCACGACCCTGGAGTTCCTCTCGCCGTTCCTGTTGAGAGGGCCTCCTCTTGAGATGCGACGGGAACGCCGGGAACTCTTTCCCGACGAAGCAGGGAAAGGATCCCTCATCTCGAGCTACGAGGCGGAAACGGGGCTCCTCTGGATGTGGGCGGGACCCTCGTGATTCCTCTCGAGTGGAGACGGGTATGTCGGGGAACTTCTTGATTTGCACCAAGGGTGTGAAGGACCCTTTCGAAGTTCCAGAGGTGAGGTTGATCAGCCTCGAGACGCCTCAGCGGAAATGGGCCTCATCTCGCCTGGAGGGGAGAACCTCCTGGATTTTCTCGAGTTGCGGCAGGTCTTCTCGAGTTACGACGGGGACCTCAGGGACCCGCTCTGGTGGCCTCAGGAAAGGCCAGTCCCCATGCGAGTTGCTAGGGGACCTCTCGGGATTCCTCTCCCGTCCATGCCGGGGCCTCAGTCCTTGTGTGGAGTCGGGGCCGGAACCTGAGGATTGCTCTCCAGTGTTGCCATGGATCTTGGGGTGCTTCTGAGTCTCCCCAGGGGAGTCAGGCCTCGTCTCGAGTGGGGGCATGCACGTGCGCTTTCCTCCCGAGCTGCAGCAGTAGTGTCACGCTTCCTGTCACGTGGATCAAGGGATCTGTGGCTTTCCCTCGAGCCTGTACATCGAGGCTTTCCCACGAGGCTTTCCCACAGGGCTGTGCCACGTGCCACCTTGGTGTGAGTCGATCCTCGGCGTGAAAGACGAGCCGGTGAAGGGAAAAGAGGTTCCTCTGGAATGGACTGAGACATCTGGGGGACTCTTGGAATGGTGGCAAGACCCTGGAGTTCCTCTCGCCGTTCCTGTTGAGAGGGCCTCCTCTTGAGATGCGACGGGAACGCCGGGAACTCTTTCCCGACGAAGCAGGGAAAGGATCCCTCATCTCGAGCTACGACGCGGAAACGGGGCTCCTCTGGATGTGGGCGGGACCCTCGTGATTCCTCTCGAGTGGAGACGGCTATGTCGGGGAACTTCTTGATTTGCACCAAGGGTGTGAAGGAGCCTTTCGAAGTTCCAGAGGTGAGGTGTGATCAGCCTCGAGACGCCTCAGCGGAAATGGGCCTCATCTCGCCTGGAGGGGAGAACCTCCCGGATTTTCTCGAGTTGTGGCAGGTCTTCTCGAGTTACGACGGGGACCACAGGGACCCGCTCTGGTGGCCTCAGGAAAGGCCGGTCCCCATGCGAGTTGCTAGGGGACCTCTCGGGATTCCTCTCCCGTCCATGCCGGGGCCTCAGTCCTTGTGTGGAGTCGGGGCCGGAACCTGAGGATTCCTCTCCAGTGTTGCCATGGATCTTGGGGTGCTTCTGAGTCTCCCCAGGGGAGTCAGGCCTCGTCTCGAGTGGGGGCATGCACGTGCGCTTTCCTCCCGAGCTGCAGCAGTAGTGTCAGGCTTCCTGTCACGTGGATCAAGGGATCTGTGGCTTTCCCTCGAGGCTGTCCCTTGAGGCTTTCCCACGAGGCTTTCCCACAGGGCTTTGCAACGTGCCACCTTGGTGTGAGTCGATCCTCGGCGTGAAAGACGAGCCGGTGAAGGGAAAAGAGGTTCCTCTGGAATGGACTGAGACATCTGGGGGACTCTTGGAATGCTGGCTCGACCCTGGAGTTCCTCTCGCCGTTCCTGTTTAGAGGGCCTCCTCTTGAGATGCGACGGGAACGCCGGGAACTCTTTCCCGACGAAGCAGGGAAAGGATCCCTCATCTCGAGCTACGAGGCGGAAACGGGGCTCCTCTGGATGTGGGCGGGACCCTCGTGATTCCTCTCGAGTGGAGACGGGTATGTCGGGGAACTTCTTGATTTGCACCAAGGGTGTGAAGGAGCCTTTCGAAGTTCCAGAGGTGAGGTGTGATCAGCCTCGAGACGCCTCAGCGGAAATGGGCCTCATCTCGCCTGGAGGGGAGAACCTCCTGGATTTTCTCGAGTTGCGGCAGGTCTTCTCGAGTTACGACGGGGACCTCAGGGACCCGCTCTGGTGGCCTCAGGAAAGGCCAGTCCCCATGCGAGTTGCTAGGGGACCTCTCGGGATTCCTCTCCCGTCCATGCCGGGGCCTCAGTCCTTGTGTGGAGTCGGGGCCGGAACCTGAGGATTCCTCTCCAGTGTTGCCATGGATCTTGGGGTGCTTCTGAGTCTCCCCAGGGGAGTCAGGCCTCGTCTCGTGTGGGGGCATGCACGTGCGCTTTCCTCCCGAGCTGCAGCAGTAGTGTCACGCTTCCTGTCACGTGGATCAAGGGATCTGTGGCTTTCCCTCGAGGCTGTCCCTCGAGGCTTTCCCACGAGGCTTTCCCACAGGGCTGTGCCACGTGCCACCTTGGTGTGAGTCGATCCTCGGCGTGAAAGACGAGCCGGTGAAGGGAAAAGAGGTTCCTCTGGAATGGACTGAGACATCTGGGGGACTCTTGGAATGGTGGCAAGACCCTGGAGTTCCTCTCGCCGTTCCTGTTGAGAGGGCCTCCTCTTGAGATGCGACGGGAACGCCGGGAACTCTTTCCCGACGAAGCAGGGAAAGGATCCCTCATCTCGAGCTACGAGGCAGAAACGGGGCTCCTCTGGATGTGGGCGGGACCCTCGTGATTCCTCTCGAGTGGAGACGGGTATGTCGGGGAACTTCTTGATTTGCACCAAGGGTGTGAAGGAGCCTTTCGAAGTTCCAGAGGTGAGGTGTGATCAGCCTCGAGACGCCTCAGCGGAAATGGGCCTCATCTCGCCTGGAGGGGAGAACCTCCCGGATTTTCTCGAGTTGTGGCAGGTCTTCTCGAGTTACGACGGGGACCTCAGGGACCCGCTCTGGTGGCCTCAGGAAAGGCCGGTCCCCATGCGAGTTGCTAGGGGACCTCTCGGGATTCCTCTCCCGTCCATGCCGGGGCCTCAGTCCTTGTGTGGAGTCGGGGCCGGAACCTGAGGATTCCTCTCCAGTGTTGCCATGGATCTTGGGGTGCTTCTGAGTCTCCCCAGGGGAGTCAGGCCTCGTCTCGAGTGGGGGCATGCACGTGCGCTTTCCTCCCGAGCTGCAGCAGTAGTGTCAGGCTTCCTGTCACGTGGATCAAGGGATCTGTGGCTTTCCCTCGAGGCTGTCCCTCGAGGCTTTCCCACGAGGCTTTCCCACAGGGCTGTGCCACGTGCCACCTTGGTGTGAGTCGATCCTCGGCGCGAAAGACGAGCCGGTGAAGGGAAAAGAGGTTCCTCTGGAATGGACTGAGACATCTGGGGGACTCTTGGAATGGTGGCACGACCCTGGAGTTCCTCTCCCCGTTCCTGTTGAGAGGGCCTCCTCTTGAGATGCGACGGGAACGCCGGGAACTCTTTCCCGACGAAGCAGGGAAAGGATCCCTCATCTCGAGCTACGAGGCGGAAACGGGGCTCCTCTGGATGTGGGCGGGACCCTCGTGATTCCTCTCGAGTGGAGACGGGTATGTCAGGGAACTTCTTGATTTGCACCAAGGGTGTGAAGGAGCCTTTCCAAGTTCCAGAGGGGAGGTGTGATCAGCCTCGAGACGCCTCAGCAGAAATGGGCCTCATCTCGCCTGGAGGGGAGAACCTCCTGGATTTTCTCGAGTTGCGGCAGGTCTTTTCGAGTTACGACGGGGACCTCAGGGACCCGCTCTGGTGGCCTCAGGAAAGGCCAGTCCCCATGCGAGTTGCTAGGGGACCTCTCGGGATTCCTCTCCCGTCCATGCCGGGGCCTCAGTCCTTGTGTGGAGTCGGGGCCGGAACCTGAGGATTCCTCTCCAGTGTTGCCATGGATCTTGGGGTGCTTCTGAGTCTCCCCAGGGGAGTCAGGCCTCGTCTCGAGTGGGGGCATGCACGTGCGCTTTCCTCCCGAGCTGCAGCAGTAGTGTCACGCTTCCTGTCACGTGGATCAAGGGATCTGTGGCTTTCCCTCGAGGCTGTCCCTCGAGGCTTTCCCACGAGGCTTTCCCACAGGGCTGTGCCACGTGCCACCTTGGTGTGAGTCGATCCTCGGCGTGAAAGACGAGCCGGTGAAGGGAAAAGAGGTTCCTCTGGAATGGACTGAGACATCTGGGGGACTCTTGGAATGGTGGCACGACCCTGGAGTTCCTCTCGCCGTTCCTGTTGAGAGGGCCTCCTCTTGAGATGCGACGGGAACGCCGGGAACTCTTTCCCGACGAAGCAGGGAAAGGATCCCTCATCTCGACCTACGAGGCGGAAACGGGGCTCCTCTGGATGTGGGCGGGACCCTCGTGATTCCTCTCGAGTGGAGACGGGTATGTCGGGGAACTTCTTGATTTGCACCAAGGGTGTGAAGGAGCCTTTCGAAGTTCCAGAGGAGAGGTGTGATCAGCCTCGAGACGCCTCAGCGGAAATGGGCCTCATCTCGCCTGGAGAGCAGAACCTGCCGGATTTTCTCGAGTTGCGGCAGGTCTTCTCGAGTTACGACGGGGACCTCAGGGACCCGCTCTGGTGGCCTCAGGAAAGGCCAGTCCCCATGCGAGTTGCTAGGGGACCTCTCGGGATTCCTCTCCCGTCCATGCCGGGGCCTCAGTCCTTGTGTGGAGTCGGGGCCGGAACCTGAGGATTCCTCTCCAGTGTTGCCATGGATCTTGGGGTGCTTCTGAGTCTCCCCAGGGAAGTCAGGCCTCGTCTCGAGTGGGGGCATGCACGTGCGCTTTCCTCCCGAGCTGCAGCAGTAGTGTCACGCTTCCTGTCACGTGGATCAAGGTATCTGTGGCTTTCCCTCGAGCCTGTCCCTCGAGGCTTTCCCACGAGGCTTTCCCACAGGGCTGTGCCACGTGCCACCTTGGTGTGAGTCGATCCTCGGCGGGAAAGACGAGCCGGTGAAGGGAAAAGAGGTTCCTCTGGAATGGACTGAGACATCTGGGGGACTCTTGGAATGCTGGCTCGACCCTGGAGTTCCTCTCGCCGTTCCTGTTTAGAGGGCCTCCTCTTGAGATGCGACGGGAACGCCGAGAACTCTTTCCCGACGAAGCAGGGAAAGGATCCCTCATCTCGAGCTACGAGGCGGAAACGGGGCTCCTCTGGATGTGGGCGGGACCCTCGTGATTCCTCTCGAGTGGAGACGGGTATGTCGGGGAACTTCTTGATTTGCACCAAGGGTGTGAAGGACCCTTTCGAAGTTCCAGAGGTGAGGTGTGATCAGCCTCGAGACACCTCAGCGGAAATGGGCCTCATCTCGCCTGGAGGGGAGAACCTCCTGGATTTTCTCGAGTTGCGGCAGGTCTTCTCGAGTTACGACGGGGACCTCAGGGACCCGCTCTGGTGGCCTCAGGAAAGGCCAGTCCCCATGCGAGTTGCTAGGGGACCTCTCGGGATTCCTCTCCCGTCCATGCTGGGGCCTCAGTCCTTGTGTGGAGTCGGGGCCGGAACCTGAGGATTCCTCTCCAGTGTTGCCGTGGATCTTGGGGTGCTTCTGAGTCTCCCCAGGGGAGTCAGGCCTCGTCTCGTGTGGGGGCATGCACGTGCGCTTTCCTCCCGAGCTGCAGCAGTAGTGTCACGCTTCCTGTCACGTGGATCAAGGGATCTGTGGCTTTCCCTCGAGGCTGTCCCTCGAGGCTTTCCCACGAGGCTTTCCCACAGGGCTGTGCCACGTGCCACCTTGGTGTGAGTCGATCCTCGGCGTGAAAGACGAGCCGGTGAAGGGAAAAGAGGTTCCTCTGGAATGGACTGAGACATCTGGGGGACTCTTGGAATGGTGGCACGACCCTGGAGTTCCTCTCGCCGTTCCTGTTGAGAGGGCCTCCTCTTGAGATGCGACGGGAACGCCGGGAACTCTTTCCCGACGAAGCAGGGAAAGGATCCCTCATCTCGAGCTACGAGGTGGAAACGGGGCTCCTCTGGATGTGGGCGGGACCCTCGTGATTCCTCTCGAGTGGAGACGGGTATGTCGGGGAACTTCTTGATTTGCACCAAGGGTGTGAAGGACCCTTTCGAAGTTCCAGAGGTGAGGTGTGATCAGCCTCGAGACGCCTCAGCGGAAATGGGCCTCATCTAGCCTGAAGGGGAGAACCTCCTGGATTTTCTCGAGTTGCGGCAGGTCTTCTCGAGTTACGACGGGGACCACAGGGACCCGCTCTGGTGGCCTAAGGAAAGGCCAGTCCCCATGCGAGTTGCTAGGGAACCTCTCCGGATTCCTCTCCCGTCCATGCCGGGGCCCTCAGTCCTTGTGTGGAGTCGGGGGCGGAACCTAAGGATTCCTCTCCAGTGTTGCCATGGATCTTGGGGTGCATCTGAGTCTCCTCAGGGGAGTCAGGCCTCGTCTCGAGTGGGGGCATGCACGTGCGCTTTCCTCCCGAGCTGCAGCAGTAGTGTCACGCTTCCTGTCACGTGGATCAAGGTATCTGTGGCTTTCCCTCGAGGCTGTCCCTCGAGGCTTTCCCACGAGACTTTCCCACAGGGCTGTGCCACATGCCACCTTGGTGTGAGTCGATCCTCGGCGTGAAAGACGAGCCGGTGAAGGGAAAAGAGGTTCCTCTGGAATGGACTGAGACATCTGGGGGACTCTTGGAATGGTGGCACGACCCTGGAGTTCCTCTCGCCGTTCCTGTTGAGAGGGCCTCCTCTTGAGATGCGACGGGAACGCCGGGAACTCTTTCCCGACGAAGCAGGGAAAGGATCCCTCATCTCGAGCTACGAGGCGGAAACGGGGCTCCTCTGGATGTGGGCGGGACCCTCGTGATTCCTCTCGAGTGGAGACGGGTATGTCGGGGAACTTCTTGATTTGCACCAAGGGTGTGAAGGACCCTTTCGAAGTTCCAGAGGTGAGGTTGATCAGCCTCGAGACGCCTCAGCGGAAATGGGCCTCATCTCGCCTGGAGGGGAGAACCTCCTGGATTTTCTCGAGTTGCGGCAGGTCTTCTCGAGTTACGACGGGGACCTCAGGGACCCGCTCTGGTGGCCTCAGGAAAGGCCAGTCCCCATGCGAGTTGCTAGGGGACCTCTCGGGATTCCTCTCCCGTCCATGCCGGGGCCTCAGTCCTTGTGTGGAGTCGGGGCCGGAACCTGAGGATTCCTCTCCAGTGTTGCCATGGATCTTGGGGTGCTTCTGAGTCTCCCCAGGGGAGTCAGGCCTCGTCTCGAGTGGGGGCATGCACGTGCGCTTTCCTCCCGAGCTGCAGCAGTAGTGTCACGCTTCCTGTCACGTGGATCAAGGGATCTGTGGCTTTCCCTCGAGGCTGTCCCTCGAGGCTTTCCCACGAGGCTTTCCCACAGGGCTGTGCCACGTGCCACCTTGGTGTGAGTCGATCCTCGGCGTGAAAGACGAGCCGGTGAAGGGAAAAGAGGTTCCTCTGGAATGGACTGAGACATCTGGGGGACTCTTGGAATGGTGGCAAGACCCTGGAGTTCCTCTCGCCGTTCCTGTTGAGAGGGCCTCCTCTTGAGATGCGACGGGAACTCCGGGAACTCTTTCCCGACGAAGCAGGGAAAGGATCCCTCATCTCGAGCTACGAGGCGGAAACGGGGCTCCTCTGGATGTGGGCGGGACCCTCGTGATTCCTCTCGAGTGGAGACGGGTATGTCGGGGAACTTCTTGATTTGCACCAAGGGTGTGAAGGAGCCTTTCGAAGTTCCAGAGGTGAGGTGTGATCAGCCTCGAGACGCCTCAGCGGAAATGGGCCTCATCTCGCCTGGAGGGGAGAACCTCCCGGATTTTCTCGAGTTGTGGCAGGTCTTCTCGAGTTACGACGGGGACCACAGGGACCCGCTCTGGTGGCCTCAGGAAAGGCCGGTCCCCATGCGAGTTGCTAGGGGACCTCTCGGGATTCCTCTCCCGTCCATGCCGGGGCCTCAGTCCTTGTGTGGAGTCGGGGCCGGAACCTGAGGATTCCTCTCCAGTGTTGCCATGGATCTTGGGGTGCTTCTGAGTCTCCCCAGGGGAGTCAGGCCTCGTCTCGAGTGGGGGCATGCACGTGCGCTTTCCTCCCGAGCTGCAAGCAGTAGTGTCAGGCTTCCTGTCACGTGGATCAAGGGATCTGTGGCTTTCCCTCGAGGCTGTCCCTTGAGGCTTTCCCACGAGGCTTTCCCACAGGGCTTTGCAACGTGCCACCTTGGTGTGAGTCGATCCTCGGCGTGAAAGACGAGCCGGTGAAGGGAAAAGAGGTTCCTCTGGAATGGACTGAGACATCTGGGGGACTCTTGGAATGCTGGCTCGACCCTGGAGTTCCTCTCGCCGTTCCTGTTTAGAGGGCCTCCTCTTGAGATGCGACGGGAACGCCGGGAACTCTTTCCCGACGAAGCAGGGAAAGGATCCCTCATCTCGAGCTACGAGGCGGAAACGGGGCTCCTCTGGATGTGGGCGGGACCATCGTGATTCCTCTCGAGTGGAGACGGGTATGTCGGGGAACTTCTTGATTTGCACCAAGGGTGTGAAGGAGCCTTTCGAAGTTCCAGAGGTGAGGTGTGATCAGCCTCGAGACGCCTCAGCGGAAATGGGCCTCATCTCGCCTGGAGGGGAGAACCTCCTGGATTTTCTCGAGTTGCGGCAGGTCTTCTCGAGTTACGACGGGGACCTCAGGGACCCGCTCTGGTGGCCTCAGGAAAGGCCAGTCCCCATGCGAGTTGCTAGGGGGACCTCTCGGGATTCCTCTCCCGTCCATGCCGGGGCCTCAGTCCTTGTGTGGAGTCGGGGCCGGAACCTGAGGATTCCTCTCCAGTGTTGCCATGGATCTTGGGGTGCTTCTGAGTCTCCCCAGGGGAGTCAGGCCTCGTCTCGAGTGGGGGCATGCACGTGCGCTTTCCTCCCGAGCTGCAGCAGTAGTGTCACGCTTCCTGTCACGTGGATCAAGGGATCTGTGGCTTTCCCTCGAGGCTGTCCCTCGAGGCTTTCCCACGAGGCTTTCCCACAGGGCTGTGCCACGTGCCACCTTGGTGTGAGTCGATCCTCGGCGTGAAAGACGAGCCGGTGAAGGGAAAAGAGGTTCCTCTGGAATGGACTGAGACATCTGGGGGACTCTTGGAATGGTGGCAAGACCCTGGAGTTCCTCTCGCCGTTCCTGTTGAGAGGGCCTCCTCTTGAGATGCGACGGGAACGCCGGGAACTCTTTCCCGACGAAGCAGGGAAAGGATCCCTCATCTCGAGCTACGAGGGCAGAAACGGGGCTCCTCTGGATGTGGGCGGGACCCACGTGATTCCTCTCGAGTGGAGACGGGTATGTCGGGGAACTTCTTGATTTGCACCAAGGGTGTGAAGGAGCCTTTCGAAGTTCCAGAGGGGAGGTGTGATCAGCCTCGAGACGCCTCAGCGGAAATGGGCCTCATCTCGCCTGGAGGGGAGAACCTCCCGGATTTTCTCGAGTTGTGGCAGGTCTTCTCGAGTTACGACGGGGACCTCAGGGACCCGCTCTGGTGGCCTCAGGAAAGGCCGGTCCCCATGCGAGTTGCTAGGGGACCTCTCGGGATTCCTCTCCCGTCCATGCCCGGGGCCTCAGTCCTTGTGTGGAGTCGGGGCCGGAACCTGAGGATTCCTCTCCAGTGTTGCCATGGATCTTGGGGTGCTTCTGAGTCTCCCCAGGGGAGTCAGGCCTCGTCTCGAGTGGGGGCATGCACGTGCGATTTCCTCCCGAGCTGCAGCAGTAGTGTAACGCTTCCTGTCACGTGGATCAAGGGATCTGTGGCTTTCCCTCGAGGCTGTCCCTCGAGGCTTTCCCACGAGGCTTTCCCACAGGGCTGTGCCACGTGCCACCTTGGTGTGAGTCGATCCTCGGCGCGAAGACGAGCCGGTGAAGGGAAAAGAGGTTCCTCTGGAATGGA